>NW_028255051.1:292500-451904 GCF_964263255.1 Lissotriton vulgaris | reverse complement strand
CTTTCTTGCAGAAAACCAAAATCTTGCCTTTAGCAATATTAATTTTCAAGAAGTGGGCTTCTGCATATTTAGTTAGGGCATCCAAACAAAGTTGCAGACCAATGGGCGTTAGACTTGAATATTATCACATCATCCGCTTATAATAAATAACCAACGAACATTGTACCAATTCTGGGTGCATCCCCCCTCACTGAGTTCAGGATGCCAGCGAGATCAGCAATGTACAGGGAAAACTAAAGAGGGGCCAGTAGGCAGCCCTGCTTAAGTCCATTATATGTTCTGATCTTGCATGATAACCCCATCAAACTTCCCATCAGAACTTGGCACCAGGTATCCGTATGCAGTTCAATAATAAGACCCAAAAGGTGATGTGGTATACCAAGATGGAAGAGCTTTCTCCACAGCGTTTGGCGATCCACTTTGTCAAACGCCATCGAGAGGTCAATAAAAGCTGCATTCACTGACATGCCTCGTGAGAAAACATATTTCTTTACAATGGTCCGAACAACCGCAATATTGTCCAAGGTACCATGGTCATTCAGCAAAGCAATCTGTCTAAAGCTAGCTGGAAACGTTTTTGGATTCTTTTTTATACAAGGGAACTATAATACTCTCCTTCCAAGAGGGGGGATTTTATTAGTTAGAAAACAGTAATTAAACAATGATGCTAAGAAATCTCCCCATGTAGCTGGCCCCTTTTTAATTAGCACATTCAGAATTCCATCCGGCCCTTGTGCACTGGAGGTTCTGCCGTTCTTTATGAAACTTATCACTTCCTCCACTGACAGGGGCCCAAATCAGTAAGAGAAGATTTATCCATATTATCCATATTAATCGTCACAGTAACAACTAGGCTGTTATTTTTGTCTTTTCTTGTCTTGTCTTTTGTTTTTTCTGGGATTGACATAGGCAGAGCCCTCTGCCTTGAATCACAGATTTCCGCAATCAAGTGGCAATGCTTTCTTGAAACTTTGGTCCTTGCGGCTTCCCTGAGCCCAATCCACTTGGCATGAACTCCCTTCTCTTTTCACTAAGTTTACAACAACTTCTTACTCACTTAAGGCGATTCATTTCCTGCTGTCAACCTGTGAGAAATTGTGTATACTGTTTTCTAACAAGTCGGTTAATTTCTAGATTTAAGAGTTTCAGCGAAGACGAACCCTGTTTAAACAAATGAGGTCCGGGAGATTTAGAACCTAAATTATGTATCTTCTCCTTTTGGGCCTCAAAGAGCTGTGTGATATTGGCTGTTCTACATAGGCCCTCTTCACTATCGAGCCCACTTCCGGGATTTATTTTGCGTCCAAAAGGACCGGCCATTTGCTTTATTAAAAGTAGCCATCCTCTGGCCAAGATTCCCCGGATCCAATACAGGAAG
This sequence comes from Lissotriton vulgaris, assembly GCF_964263255.1. Lineage (NCBI taxonomy): Eukaryota > Metazoa > Chordata > Amphibia > Caudata > Salamandridae > Lissotriton > Lissotriton vulgaris. The sequence continues at coordinate 450,526 of NW_028255051.1, read as the reverse complement.
ATCTAAGGCCACTGTCATACCCACTATGCTATAGTAGCTCATATCGAAGGGAGAACAAAGAGATTTTCACAAGCCTCGAACATTTGATAGGAGACAACCCCATAGTCTAAAAGGCTCTGAGTGTGCTGGAAGTGAAAAGTAAATTGTGCTATTTTGTCAACATGCACTCTCCCATTTAGGATAACAAGATATAAACTTCTAATGCTATCAAGCAAAAAGAACCCCCATGTATCTGTTTTTATTTTTCCTGAAATCTTAGGTATGTGCCAAATTTCCTCTTTATCAGTGTTGGCATAAGTCCCTGAAGCCGAGTTTGAGATTTTGGCGATTAGGTCTCCCACAATTATCACTAAGGGGCATTCTTCCCCAATAGCTATATCCTGAATATAAGAAAATAATACACTCAAAAAATTATCAAAGTTTCTCCCAGGAGGGATATATAGGTTTGCCACAAGGAAGGAAATGGGCCTGCCGGAATCTCCCAAACATGCCAGCTTCATGCATATACAAAGATTTGAGGGTTGGCAAAAAACCTTCTGATTCCAGTTAATGGAGTTCTTAAGCAAAATGGAGACCCCCACTGGCGTGTCCCCTCTCAGAACGTTGAGCATAGCAGGAGTAAACACAATAGCCTTCACAATCGAACTCTTTGCAAGACCATGTTTACTGTAAACATATAATAAAGGGTTAATGGTTTTCAAAGAATTCAATTTCATTTCATTGGGTCCCAAACCAGCCATATTCCAAGACAAAAGTAGCCCCCCCAGGTTACCTCAATGGAGCGCTCCTTTCTGCTTCCAGATGGATGTTATTCAAGGCTCTTGCAACCCAACTCCACTGGGCCAATTCATCTTCTGTGTCCGAGGCCTGAAGAGCAGCTGCCGCACCAGACGCAAGATTTATTGAACGTCCCCTCTTATCCATGGAGACCACAACGTCTTTAATTTTACCCACTGAATACTCAGTATCAGGGCCCAACGCATCTAGCGCCACTGAATTGATGTCCCTAGGGACTTTCGAACAGTGAGCTGTACAGCCCATAGTATAATGATCCTCATATTCTATGACAGATGTTATATCAAGCCCTCGTGTCAAGAAATGCTCACAATTCTGCATAACCAAATTGGCCACAATCAAGGAGCCAAAGGTGACTCTGGAGTAGGGAAAAGTGTCATATACATTAATCATCACCTTTAAAATATCCTTGCTTGCAATCAGCTTTAGTGCCTCTATTTCCAAAAAAAGGCTAAGAATGAATCCTCTGTTTACCGGAATCGATTCATTGTCAAATAGCCTGGTAAAATCCACAATGGGAGATGAACCAATCTGTACCCCACTAGTTTTCTTTGTAGCATCCCTCCAGGGGATCCATAAAGGAACCCTATTGCTAAAGCTAACAACTTGTGCATCAACATAGGGCTGACTATTCGAATACAAGATGGTGTTGGAGGTTGGGGCCTCTAAGTTTCTATTGGTCAGAGATGTGGTCCCTATGGGGATTCTGTTCGACCCAGCCTGGGTAACAGTTGATATTTGGGGCCCCCCTCTAGGTTGGTATCCACCCTGGAATCAGGGGCCTTAGGTGTATACACAGTAGGTGTGCACCTTATTGATTCCTAATTATAGGTTTGCTTAGGAGTGGCACGCACAGGCTGGTCCTCGTGTGGTCCTGAAGAAAAGCCATAGGAATACCATCTACTAACGGGTATTTAGGACCTCCCTCCTTCATTATTGTACGAATATCACCCTGGCTTTCGGGGATCCGGAAAAATGCAATTTTTACGCTTTTCGTTTAGAAATGTGTCTCTTTTTGTGTATTTCTTTTTCCTATTTTCCCACTTAGGATTTATTACGGGGCTACCCCTCTTCCCTACTTTCAGTCCTCCCTTCCCTGTCAATATAGGGGAATGTGGTAATTGGAGTTAGGACCCCCCCTCCCCTCCCCCTTCCCCACCTGCTTGACTTGCTTAGCATGACCCCTGGTTTTCACAACTTCTCCTTTTTTACCTTTATTAAACAGAGGGAACGTTTTCAAAATTGACTTTCTCAGAGGGGGACGCAATTCGGCCTCCCCGATTAATATGCTTAAACAAAGCTCTTCCTTTTCAAGATTACACTTAGGTTCTGTGGGGGGCACCAAATAAAGAGTCATTCCTGCTTGCACGCAGACGTCTCTCGACACTCCAGAGGGAGCGGCTAATACTGGCAGTTCTTCCATCTGGGGATGTATCATGGGCATAGGCTTGATGGTATCTGACTTATTTACCTTTTGCTCTTCAAATAGCATTACAGAGATCATTTCCAATATATGGTCAGAACTCAATATTGATTTCTCCAATAGAGATAAAATGGAATTTAAGATGTTTTCAATGCAGACGAGATATTCTGAGGGCACAACATCCCTCTCATTTCCCCGTTTCGGTTGTTAACAAGGCAGAAATACATCATGGGCAGACTCCATAGAAGTACCAATCAAATATATTTTGCTACAGTATAAAAAAGTCAAAGAAAGAAGCCTAGAAGAGGAGCTTACAATTGGAATATTTATATCCCTGCACCTACTCGTTAAATGATCATCCTTATGGGTATGGTCATTAGAATCTCCCCAGTCTCTTATTTGGGCTTCTATATCGATATCAGGGAGTGTAAATTCTTCCCCTGGCGTTATCTTTTCACATATCTTTGCCCTCTTAACCATGGGAGAAACATCACCGAGGGGATCACCCAAACCACCATCTTCACTTGGTCCCTTATGGATGTCCCCCCGAACCGGTAAAAAGGCAGGTGTAACATCAGTCATGCAGTCTAGCCTTGACTGCGTTGGCTGCTTTGTCCTATTCAAGGAACTATGTAGCTGACTCATTACTGCCTGTCCTTAGTAAGATCACAGAACAGTTATGAACAGCTAAAAATATTTGTAGAGACTCATAACATCCTGCATCCTCAACCGTCAGGGTTCCGCCCCGGTCATTCCACCGAAACAGCCTTGATAGAACTATCTGATTCCATCAAGTTCTTGCAGGATGAAGGAAGGCAAGCCGTCCTCATCCTGCTTGATTTAACAGCAGCGTTCAACACTATCTCTCATAATATTCTGATTAATAGAATGCAAGAGATTGGCGTGACAGATACAGTCTTGGCATGGGTCAAATCTTTCCTGTCTAACAGGTCCCAGACTGTGTCTCTGGGTCCCTATCTATCCAGCGAAAAACCTATTACATCAGGAGTTCCCCAGGGGTCCATATTAAGCCCCCTTTTCTTTAACATCTATATGGCCCCCCTCCTCGCTGTGATAGAATCTCATGGGATCCTTGTCACGTCATATGCTGATGACACACAACTTGTCGTCACCATCGATAAAAAGTGCATGGACGCAGACTTGCGTTTCCGGACTTGTCTTTCCGATGTATTTCAGTGGTTGAATAAAAACCACTTGAGGTTTAACAGCGCAAAGACTGAAATCATACCGCTGGGTAAAAATCTATCTTTCTGCCCGAAGGACTGGTGGCCCATAGGATCAGAGGCCCCACCCAGTGCAGTATCTTCCGCACGGAACCTGGGCGTGCAATTCGATTCTTCCCTTTCCTTTGACGATCACGTCAAGACCACTGCTGGTCGATGCTTCGGACTTATTAAATCCTTAAAGAAATTCTTTGACTTCCTCCCCATTGCAGCTAGAAAATCAGTCGCGGTAGCTTTAATACTCTCCCGACTTGATTACTGCAATGGGGTTAATGGCTGGAGTGAAAAAGTCCACCCTGAGGAAGCTTCAGAGCATACAACATGCAGCCGCCAGATTGGTCCTGAAACTTCCCAGAAGGTCATCGGCCTCAGCTGCATTAAATTCCCTACATTGGTTGCCACTCCATAAAAGAATTCTTTTTAAACTCTTACTTACCGTCTTCAAATCCATGAAAGGCACAGGGCCTCATTACCTTGCAAATCGCTTCACTTGTTACAACCCCACACGATGTTTGAGATCCTCTGGTACAAATCTCATTATGATCCCCAGGTTCAAGTACAAAACTAGGGGTGGGAAAACCTTTACCGTTCTGGCAGCAAGGGCATGGAACAACTTACCCGTCAACCTTAGACTAATTGATAAGGAGAGTATTTTCAGAAAACTCCTCAAGACATGGGTGTATCAACAACCTGACACCTCCGTACTGGCAGCCATTTAGTTCCAGATCCTCACCGCGTATCATCCATCACCTATCTACTTCATGCATGCACAGCGCCAAGATGCTCCTTCCGGAGCGAAAGTTCGTGCTTTATAAAAACTCATAAATATCAAAAAAAATATCTGCTGGATAAAAAAAGAATCTGAAACCAAGTTTGCGCAGGGGGGAACGTCAGATGGTAGCTCACTTGAACCATCTTCAACCCTTTCAGTTATCTGGGCATGGGCATGGGTCCCTTTGCAAAACTGCACATGATACCCAGCAGGACTACAATGATTTCCCAGTAATTTTGGGAGGGGCAACAAAGAAGACGTTACTGGGTGGAAGTAGAAGGTCAAACCTTCTTGGGCCACTGCTGGCACCTCAGGAGTAATCTGGGGCATTAAAAAAAAACCAGTAATGGCAGGATGGGATTTGTAGCAAAGTTGCTGTAATTGTGCTGCTGAATGATCTTCTTAATTGAAGAGATGGACTTGGTGATGAGGAGAGCACACGTCGGAGTGTAATTTTCTAGAGGTCATCTCGCTCGTGCTTATAGGCTTACATGCCTGCTTGGCTGGCCTGGCTGACTCCTACCTCCACTCACTTAATCAGAAAAACGGTCTTCAACTTTCCGACCACATCAGGCCCTTCGCTCTCTGCTCCTCTCAACTTTCCACTCGTCCGTCTGCTAACTCCAAACCGGAACTGGATCCGGAGACTCCAACTCTCAACTCTCACTCTGTCCAGTGGCCTGTCGTCAGCTACTGCTTTTCCTGCTGCGCTGTGGCTTACAGAGGTTCGAAGACCACCCTTCAGCTGGCAAAACTTGGGCATTAACCAAGCCCAGGCTTGCGCTTGTGGTTGAGCTGAAATGGGGTTATACCTGGGATTTTCACGCCTGCTGCCAAACTTATAAACAGTGTTAAGCAGTGTTGATCATCAAAATGGCAATGTGGGTTACGTTTCCCTCTATTCCTTAAAGGCGCACTGATTCGCAAGCCGCACCTAATGTCGTCTGCTTCCTTTAAATCAGGCAGTACCCACAAGAACCTCTGCTACTTGCGTCTTGCTTCTTGCTCTGTTCCCCTCTGGAGGCGCTTAGCACATGGCGTCCACAGCTCATGGCAACTCACGGCAACTCACAGCTGCCGCTATGGCTAATGGGGATTTGGGGGGGCAGCTGACCAGCGGGAGGCTTGCCCCCCCGGGGAAGTTTGGGGCCATAGGGGGGGGTCAGGGGAGCCCTGAGGTCCAGGCATGGTTTGGGCTGGTTGGGCTAGTTGGGCTGGTTGGGCTCTTTGTTGGGCTGGTGTTGGGCTGGTTCCTATATAACCGGACATTTTGGGTCAATGTTCATCGTTTGGTGCACAGTGACACAGCAGCCGGGTGTGGTGGGGGCTCGAGTTTTTTGGTGCCCAGGCCTGTGTTTGTGTCGCGGCGTGCGCGGAAGGCTGGTGCTGGTTATCGTTCTCTTTGGTTTGCGGAGCGGGAGTGCGGCGGATTGCGAGTATGGCGGCGCTGAGGGACCTCAGGGTGACGGAGGCGTTGAGGCTTCTCGGAGAGGCGGGCCGCATGGACCTGGTGCGGCCCGATCTCCAGGTAAGGCCGCCGCGGCGCGCTGCCAACGGCGCCACGGCAGCTGTGCTGGCCTGCGAGCCGCCACGGTCTCAACCACGGCCGGCTCCGAATAGCGGGAGGGGGGCAGAGGAGCGAGGGGAAGCGGGGAAGGGATGCGCTGATGAAGACCGCGAGAGGAGGGGCTGGGGGGAGCAGGTGAAAGGGCGCTAAGAAGGCCCTCAAGTTCGTGGAGGGGGTGGGAGGGAGGGGGGAGGTTCCTGGGGGGACCGTGGGAGAGAGGGTGCCCCAGGCTGTCGATCCGGGGGTGGGAGGGCAGGGGGGGATGGGCACTGGCGAGCATGAGGCAGTGGGGGAAGGAGGTGCAGGAGGTGGGGAGATGGCCCTGGGGGCAGAGGGAGGAGACAGGGCAACTGGGAGGGGGGGGCGCTGGAGGTGAGGCAGGGGTCCCAGGGGAGGTGCAGGGAGGGGGGCAACAGGGGGAGGGGAGGATTGTTGCTGGGGGGGCGGGGTCCCCGCTGTTAATTGAGGAGTCAGAGCCAGTGGAGGTGGGGGTGCGGGGGGAGGGTGGGGATACAGAGCTGGGTTGGGGGTCGTCGTCCTCAGAGGAGGGAGGGGGCATGGTGGGTCCGAGCAGGTCTCTGTCCCCGGGACGGGCCCTGAGGGGGCGGGTTGGGGGGAGGGGCCAGGCCGGGAAGGCGGGGGGGCGGTGGGCCGGCAGGGAGCGGCAGTGCAGGGTGGGGTGATGGGGGTGCATCAGGGGGGATGGTGGGGTGCAGGGGGGCTGTGGGGTCAAGTTGGGAGTTTGGAGGGTGGGGGGGCCGGGGGGCTGGGACTGGGAGGGGGGATGGGGCAGTGTGGGCGGGGGTTTACCGGCGCAACGTGGAGGTCATTCGGCGGGATGGGGCAGAGGGGCTCCGCGGGGCTGGGGGGGTGGGGGTGTGTGGGGGGGAAGAACAAGTGGGGGGCGGGTGGGTTTTTTCACCCCGGCATGCTGGACTCCACCTTTTTTCCTTGGCAGGAGCTGTTGGTGAGGCGCTCGGGTGAGCAGCATGCGGCTCCGCTCCACCGAGAGGATGGGCCGGCTCTGCCTAGTACGGGCGGTCGCGCTCCAGCGAGGGACCTGGCAGGGGACTGCGATGGACTGAGGCGGGAGCTGTCTCCGCCGGCCCCCCTGAAGGGTCGCTACGGCCGCCGGGGGTAGGGGGATGCTTGTGGATACGCATACTTCTGCTTTTGGTGCGAGTGTTGCTGTTGGACGGGGGGGAGTGGATCTGGTTGACTTGATGCGGGTGTGTAGGGGTTGAGCCGGCTGGAACCCCCAGGGGTGGCCGGGAGTGCCACGAGGTTGGTGCGGGGGAGTCTGAGGAGGAGGGGGAGATCAGGGAGGAGGGGGGTGCGAGTAACTTTGTTGGCAGTATGTTACAGGTACCGGCAAGGCAAGACGCACCCAGAGTGACTGCCCCCTCAGCTCCACTGGTTAGGTGGCGGGATCCGGCGTGGACGCCGACCTTGACGCCAGGTAAGGTGGGAGTCGGAGCGGGGAGTGGCAAGCGGCACTGCGTGCAGGTTTCGGTGGGGACTGGCGCGGGGGGGAAGACGGCTGGCGTCTGGTGAGCGGCAGGTACGTGCAGGGCACGGGAGTGGGTACGGAAGGCGCAGCAGCGGGTGGCGACGGGTCAGGCGCGGGTAGCGGGCCGGCGGCGGTCGGCGCAAAAGACACGACGGGAGGGGGGAAGGAGAGTTGTGTTGTGCCGGTGCGGAAGCTGCCGTACATGGGGGTGACTAAGCTGCTGGGGGCTCACCTTTCGCTGGCAACGAAGGAGAAGATATGGAAAGGGGAGTACATCGACATCCTGAAGCTACTGCACAGGGAGTTGACGTCTAAGGAGGGGTCTAAGGAGGAGGAACAGGAATTAGCTAGACGTCCGAAGGTGCCCCTGACGCTAGACAATTGGTCGGCGGCTTTCCTCATATACGCCAGTGTGTATTGCGAGAAGTTTCCGGACTGGTCCGTAGCGCTTTTCAAGTACATGGATGTGGTGCGGAAGGCGCAGGTGACCTACGGCGGTTTCGCGTGGTCGCACTATGACGAGGAGTTTCGGGCGCACATGGCAGCTGACCCGGAGGTGCAGTGGGGGGAGTTGGACTCGGACCTATACCAACAGACAATGGGCGGGGCCAAGTTCAGCCGCACCATCTATACAGCCAGCGGTTTGCCGCTGGTGTCAACCCACTTTGCGGCCCGCCCCACCAGTGGGGCCGTGGGGCAGGGAGAGCCTAGCAGCCAGGCCACGGTCGGGGCTTGCTGGGACTTCAATAAGGGCACGTGCGGGCGGACGGTGTGCCGCTTCCGGCACGAGTGCTCCAAATGCGGGCGGCGTAACCCGGTGGTGCGCTGCTGGGGGGTCTGGGGCCCCCCGGGGCAGCAGCCTGCCCAAGGAAGTGCACAATCTGGGGGGGTGCAAGGTGGCGGGCGGGGGGGAGGAAGGGGGGAGCCGTAGCTTTGGGAAAAGGCTCGTACGCAGGTTAAGCTGGAGAGGATGGAGCCCTGGCTGGCAGTATATCGGCGGGCGGAGGATGCTGCAGCGTTGCGTCGCGGTTTTCGAGAGGAATTTTGGCTGGGCTACAAGGGCCCGCGGATTACACGCTGGGCGGACAATCTGAAGTCGGTGAATGCACACAAGGGTATCGTGCGGGAGAAGCTGTTCAAGGAGGTCAGGGAAGGCAGGATGGCGGGCCCTTTCAAGGAGCCGCCGCTGCCGGGCTTGATCATCTCCCCCTTCGGGGTGGTGCCCAAGAAGGAGGCGGCCAGTTCAGGCTGATACAACGCCTGTCTTGGCCAGAAGGGGAGTCGGTGAATGATTACATTGCGGCAGACCTATCATCGGTGACTTACTCGTCGGTCGATGTGGCGCGGAGGCTCGTGTCGGCGGCGGGGCAGGGCGCGTTGATGGCAAAATGTGATGTCAAGTCAGCTTTCCGTTTACTCCCGGTCCACCCAGCAGATCACCAGTTGCTGGGGATTCAGTTTGATGGTCTCATTTTTGTGGACAAGGCGCTGCCTATGGGGTGCTCCATCTTGTGCGCGTTATTTGAGCGCTTCAGTTCCTACCTGCAGTGGGTTTTTTCCAGGCGCACAGGCTCTGAGTCAGTGACGCACTACCTGGATGACTTTTTCCTGGTGGGGCGGCCCGGTGCGACAGACTGCCAGCGGCAGCTGGACGGTTTGGCTGGGTTGATGGGGGATTTTGGTGTTCCCCTGGCACCAGAGAAGACGTACGGTCCCAGTACAGTGTTGTCATTTCTCGGTATTGAGCTCGATTTGGTCGCCATGGAAGCACGCCTACCGAAGGACAAGAGGTCGGCTATGTTGGCCTTAGTGGATGGAATGTTGGCGAAGAGGAAAGTGACGGTGCGGGAGGTTCAGGTGCTGGTTGGGGCATCTGATTTTTGCTTGTCGCGTGGTACGGGCGGGCGAACGTTCTGCCGTCAGTTGGGTTTGGCGTTGTCCGGTTTGACCTTGCCTCATCGCCATATGCGCCTGTTGGTGGGGATGAAGGAGGATTTGTGCATGTGGCGAGCGTTCCTCGGTCATTTCAATGGAGTGCCCATGGCACCGGCGGAGCACTGGGAGTGGGACATCACACTGTACTCTGATGCGGCGGGCGGCGGTGGTTTCGGTCTGTACTGGGATTGCAAATGGTGCGCGGAGCAGTGGCCGGCGCATTGGCAGGCGGGGGGGCAGAGCATTGCCTTCCTGGAATTGTTTCCGTTGGTGGTGGCGGTCTCGGTTTGGTCGGCGGAGCTGGCGCACAAGCGAGTGTTGTTTCGGGTGGACAACATGTCCGTCATGCAGGTGGTAAACAGGCAGTCGGCACGGGATCCGCAGGTGTTGAAGTTGATGAGAGTGTTTGTGCTGCGTTGCTTGGAGAATGATATCATGTTTCATGCGCGCCACGTCACCGGGGTGGACAATGATACTGCGGATGCTTTGTCTCGTTCACAGTGGCAGAGATTCCATTGGCTAGCCACGGCGGCAGAAGAGGTCAAGACGCAGGTGACGAGGGAACTGTGGTCGGTGGGCGAGGCCGGGTCATTCAGCTGGTGAAGGCGTCGGTAGCAGGATCTACTTGGAAGGCGTACGAGCAGGCCTGGGAGGAATTCCTTCGGTCTGGCGCGGTAAGACGAAGGGACCGTTGGCAGCACGAGGAGCAGGTTGTGAGGTTCATGTTGGCACTTATGGACAAGGGGTTGTCGCGGGTGACGATTGCGGGTAAGCTGTCGGCGGTGGCGTTCATGGGGAAAATGTGGTGGGGGTACCCCCCGTCGGTGGGAGAACTGGGGTCCCGATTGCTGGAGGGGTGAGAGAGAGAGAGGGGTGCAAAGGTGTGGTTGCGCCGGCCCATCACAGCGGTCTTACTAGAGGGGATCCTTGGTACCTTGCCGTCGGTGTGTAGGGATGGGGGCGAGGTGGTGTTGTTTTCCACCCTGATGTCCTGGCTGTTTTTTGGAGCCTTTTGAGTGTCGGAGTTGGTGGGCGCGAGAGGGGGGCCGGGGGTGTTGTGGGAGGATGTGGAGTTGCGAGACCGGGAGGTGGCGGTGTGCTTGCGTCGCTCCAAGACGGGCCAGCGGGGGTGGGGACTTGGGAGGTGTTGGGCCCAGGCGGTCAGGAGGGGGTTTGTCCCGCGGTGTGGGGGAGGAGGTTGATGGTGAACCGGTGTGTGGGGGAGGGGGAGGTTTTTGGTTGAGGTGGCAGCGACAGAGTGACGGCGGCTCAGGCGTTGTGTGTGCTGCGGCACACCCTGCGGTACATGGGTGAGGACCCACTCGCTTTCGGGACACATTCCTTTCGGATTGGGGCGGCGACGGAAGCGGCACGGAGGGGGTGGGGGACGGAGGAGATAAAGAGGCTGGGGAGATGGAAGTCGGACTGCTACCGGACGTACGTGAGGATGCGGGAGGCGGATGGGGGGGTTGTGCATTGATTTTCGCCTTCTGACATGTGTGTCTTTGCAGGTGCTGTGGCGGGCCGGAGGTGGCAGTGTTGAATGTGTACATTGTGGGACACTCATTTGTCAAACGGGCAGAGCAGGCAGAGTGGGACAGACATCGGAAACTCAATTTGGGATTGGATGAGAGATTGTATCGGTGTCATTGGAGGGGAAAAGGGGGTAGGCGTTGGCATGAGTTAATGCCTTTGTTGAATACGGTGGTCAGGGGGGGTGTGGGCCCGGATGTGTTGGTGATACATTTGGGCGAGAATGACCTGGTGCAATCCAAGGGGCTGGCGTTGGTCAAGCAAATGAAGAGGGATCTGAGGGAAATCAAGAAACAATGGGCAGGCTGTTACGTAATTTAGTCAGAGTTTATCCCCAGGCGGGTGTGGAGGGGAGCGGAGCGCCCAGGGGCTATTGACAGGGCTAGGAGGAAGATTAACAGGGAGATGAGGGATTTGTGTGCGAAGGAGGGAGTAGGTAGGAGGGAGCACCCTGATTTGCGTTATGGGGCAGTCTATTTTTTCAGGGAGGACGGGGTTCACCTATCTAGGTACGGCATGGAATTGTACATAGTGCAGTTGAAGGAGGCTTTGGATGGAGCGTTGGCGGTGCTCAGGTATCCTAGGGGGCAGGAGTCCTATGGGGGGTCGAAAGACGCTAAGCAGCTTTCGAGTGGCGTTTTCCTAATAAGAAACGGGGGTATGGTCAGGAGGCCTGGGGCTGTCTTGGTAGGTGGGGGTTGAGGTCATTAAGGTCACTGAGGTCATTGCAGTTTGGGGTGTAGGGGGGTAGGTGGAAGAGTGGATGTTTGTATTTTGGTTGCAATGTTGGGGATCCATTTAGGGGTGGGGGTGGGGGGCTGTCAGGCAGTTGTTACTTAGTGAGCATTAGTTTTGTTCGGCACAGGCCAGGTGGGTGATTTTCAGGATGCACCTGATTCCAATAAAGCGGCCTTTATCACACTATACCTGTGTCTGTGGTCAGTGCTTCCCACCCCCTCCTACTGGTGGGCCCCAATGGGGATTTGGGGGGGGGCAGCCGACCAGCGGGAGGCTTGCCCCCGGGGAAGTTTGGGGCCGTAGGGGGGGGGGGTCAGGGGAGCCCTGAGGTCCAGGCATGGTTTGGGCTGGTTGGGCTAGCTGGGCTGGTTGGGCTCTTTGTTGGGCTGGTGTTGGGCTGGTTCCTATATAACTGGACATTTTGGGTCAATGTTCACCGTTTGGTGCACAGTGACACAGCAGCCGGGTGCGGTGGGGGCTCGAGTTTTTTCCCGCCCACCCTCCCTGGGGGTTTTGGAGTTTTTTGGTAGTGGTTTGCTGCAGGGATCTGGGCAGATGGAGGCTTTTGTTGGATGATGGTGCACAGAGGCGGTAAGGTCAAGAGCTGTGGTGTCGCTGGAACAGGTGCTGTTATCTTGGTCGCGTTTTCCTAATAAGAAAGGGGGGTATTGTCAGGAGGCCTCTGGCTGTCTTGGTAGGTGGGGGTTGAGGTCATTGAGGTCACTGAGGTCATTGCAGTTTGGGGTGTAGGGGGGTAGGTGGAAGAGTGGATGTTTGTATTTTGGTTGCCATGTTGGGGATCCATTTAGGGGTGGGGTGGCAGTTGTTACTTAGTGAGCATTAGTTTTGTTCGGCACAGGCCAGGTGGGTGATTTTCAGGGTGCACCTGATTCCAATAAAGCGGCCCCTAATGTTGCCACTGGAGACGAGGCATGCCGAAGTTGGTTTGATTGGCTTGGTTCGAATTAATGCCACAATGACACACGGCTCGTGTCCACTGCTATGCGATTGCTCAGCTGCTCTGGCTGCCGAGCTCCGGCTCCGCTCCCACTGCTCTCGCTGCTTTGCCTCCCCTCCTCTCCTCTGACTTCCGACACCCAACTCTGAATGAGTCTCTTCCAATTAGCTTAAGAGTGGAAACATGGGTGGCAGTGCTTTTTGTTTGTGGTCTCTTCCTCAATGCGTCGCCCTGTCTCCCTGTGATGCTCTAGTAGCACAGCTGCGTTCCAGATATTTCAGGCTGACTTTCAGGCTGCTGGGAGGGGACGGCAGAAAATAGTGCGGGAGAGTTGCGGGATTGGGTGGGGGGTAGTTAGCAAGTTAGCAAAGCCTCACCACCTTGCCATCGCTTCTGCCTCTGCTGCCGTCGATGCTGCACTCAAGCCGACACGTACTGCGGGCCGAGCACAGCTCTCCTGCTCCCATCTTCTCCGCAGTGCTCAGCGATCACTGTGCACAGCACTCAGGGGCCACACGCCCTCACAGTCTCACACTAGCTCACACCAGCTCGCTTTGCTCCAGCAGCTCAGGCAGCTTGCTTAGTCTTTCCCGTTTCTCCCCCTCTCGACCCGGAACCGGAAATAAATCGCAAATAGTTCAGACTAATCAAACTCCTTTCCAGCCAGGTGTTCTCATTGGGAAACTGCAATTAGCATTTTCGGAATTGTGAGTTAAAATCTGACTTTACCATTAAAGAGGTTTTTAAATTCCAATTCTTTGGACATTAAACTCAATCTTCCTACCTGCCCCCAATTTAAAGTTAGCACCTATTAAAAGAAACAAGGTAACCTCATCTTTTGTTATTATAGAGGTGTGAGAAGTTAGCCTGGCATATGCTGTCCACTATTCTAGTGGGCACCTTGCACCAGTCTAAACGGCCCTTATTGATGGTGGTTATAAAGTCAACCTTATAGACAAGCTATCCTAGTAGTAGCATGGACCAGCAGTCTTAGGCTAAACTCCAAAGAGCATGTGACGCTGTTTGTTTTACCAATTATAATCCCTTGAATACCAAATGAAAGGACACCACACAAGGTATGTATTAAATATATATGTATTTATTTCTAACACAACCCCTCTGGACTCTTTAGGAGGTCAGAGGCAAAAGTACATTACAAGTTACTCAATTAGCGTACTAAAAGTTGCACAAATACAGTTTTGCCCTAGGGGCCTCACAAACCATTTACTAAAATAGTGGTATAAGAGCCACTACAGAAATAGTGAATAGGTATAGGGCCTAGAGAATCGCTGGGGCTGCACTGGACAACCAAAGGTTAGGAAGTAGGAGACCCACGGGAGACGTGTGCAGTGTGTTAACATAGTCGCGAGTTACCATTGAGTCCGGATTTCGAGCCAAACTCAGCACCGAAACCGCCCTCATTGCAGCAACAGACGACATCCGTACACTACTGGATAACAGAGAAACAGCGGCCCTCATTCTACTTGACCTCTCCGCCGCCTTCGACACAGTCTGCCACAGCACCCTCATACAACGCCTCAGCAACGTCGGCATAAAAGGAAAAGACTTGGACTGGATCATCTCGTTCCTAGCTGGGAGAACCCAGAGAATCCGACTTCCCCCATTCAACTCAGAGGCCACTGAAGTCATCTGTGGAGTACCACAAGGATCATCACTCAGTCCCACCCTCTTCAACGTCTACATGAGCCCACTCGCATCCATCGCGCGCCGACACAACCTCAACATCATCTCTTACGCCGATGACACCCAATTAATTCTCTCTCTCACCAAAGACCCTAACACCGCCAAAAACAATCTTCACGAAGGCATGAAAGAAGTAGCCGAATGGATGAAACATAGCCGCCTTAAACTCAACTCAGACAAAACAGAGGTACTCATCCTAGGAACTTCCCCCTCTGCCTGGGATGACTCTTGGTGGCCTTCCACTCTGGGCACCGCACCCACACCTACACACCATGCACGTAACCGTGGCTTCATCCTAAACTCCTCTCTCTCGATGTCCAGACAAATCAACGCAGTCTCATCCTCCTGCTTCAACATCATTCGCATTCTCAAAAAGATCTTCCGCTGGATCCCCCTCGAGACAAGAAAGACTGTCACCCACGCACTGCTCACGAGTCGACTGGACTATGGTAACACACTATACGCCGGAATCACAGCAAAATTACAGAAAAAACTCCAATGCATCCAAAACGCATCAGCGAGACTCATATTGGACATCCCTCGCCAAGATCACATCACTGAACACCTAAAAGACCTCCACTGGCTTCCCGTCAACAAAAGAATTACATTCCGTCTCCTCACCCACGCACACAAGGCCCTCTACAATCTAGGACCCGAATGCCTCAACACTCGACTGTCCTTCTACAAACCCACCCGCCAACTAAGATCGTCCAATCAAGCCCTCGCCGCAGTCCCGCGCATCCGAAAATCCACCATGGGTGGCAGATCCTTCTCCTTCCTGGCTGCCAAGACCTGGAACTCACTCCCCACCTACCTCCGCCTTACTCATAACCACATCGCCTTCAGAAAAGAACTTAAAACCTGGCTATTCGACAAATAATGAACCCCTTCCCCAAGCGCCTTGAGACCCTCTGGGTGAGTAGAGCGCTATATAAACGCCCAAACTTGAACTTGAACTTGAACTTTAAACTAGGACACTTGGATAGTCAATACCCATGGGAGCACCGGAGTACTCGAGTTACCTCACCCAGGGAAGCCGGGTGCATAGGTGTCTTTTGGTGTCGGGTTTTGTTGATCGTTTTAATAGAGATCTGCAAAGAAGTGCTGCAGGCGACCAGGTGAAAAGTGTCTGGGTGGATCCAAGACTGGATCAAAGATCTGAAGATCCTGAAAGCAGAGGGGACAGAGTCTGGATCACTAGCCAGTGATCAGGAAGGTACCAGGAAGGAACCAGGCGATGTCGTGTTGATTCAGGTGAAGAAGGTGAAGCTTGTCTCTGCAGCCACGAGGACCAGGAGGTGTCAACAATGACCAGGAGCTGGATTCAAGCTGTCCCGGTGTCGGTATCTGCATTGGACCCAACAAGCTTTGGCAAACGCAATCCACGCAGGAAGTAAAGATTGGCTTTGAGTCTGACCAGCAAGGTCTGGGGAGCTTCTCCTTTGTAGGGAAGCTGGAGCAAGCCTGGAGCAACCAGGTCAGCAGTGTAAATTCAAAAAGAAGTCTTCAGAGGGCTAACTAGCCAGCGGGCTAGCAACCGGGAAGACGCATCAAGCTGAAATGCAAGAGCAGGCCCCACGCGGCACTCATGGAGTGTGCAGGGCTGCGCTTCAGTGCAAATGGCACTCGGGTCTGGTGCTTCTCATACCCCAATGCACAACTGCGAGGGTACCTCCGGAGTCGAGCAGTTAGCAAAATGCAGGAGGTCCAGGGTGTCCTGTCCCACGACTCTCGTGTCTGCCACGGGTCTCAGCTTTGCTGTGGGTGTGGGTCGGAGTCTGAGAAGTCTGGAAGTCCAGGTCCTGCCTCACTGATTCTTCGGGATCCGGCGAAAGCATCAACAAAGCAGACTGGCAAGTTACTGGTGGTGCCTGTTTGCACAGGGTGGTCACTCCTTGACCACAAGGGAGATGTCTTCAGTCTTCTAGCCGAAATAGAACGTCTCAGGTCCATGAGTTCTGTATCAAAGTTTTGTTCCAGGATAATCTAAAGTCTGGGGACACAGCTCCTATCTTTATACTGTTTGTAGGGGCTGGATTACCTGCTAGGTCCCTCCAATGGGTGGACATGGGAAGGGGGTGGTTACACCCCTTTCCCTTTGTCCAGTTTCGCACCTGAGCGGGGCTGGAGTGCTCCAGCAACAGGTTTGAACCGGGCTATGCATGGAGCACCTTGTGTGCCCCAGGAAGTGTCTGGAAAACCATCTTTCCATTCAACCCACCCTGCCCCAATACACTACAGGCTGTCTGGGGAGGTGCTGGCACCTCCCTCGACAGGAAACCTATTGTCCAGGCCTCCCTTGCTGGAGTTTCCCCCAGCTGCAGGAGGTCAGACTCGTGTCTGTGGCAGCAGCGTCCATTTTGTGATGCTGAGGCTCTGTTTAACTTTAACCGGGTAAAGCAGTACTTACATGTCGTCTCGTTCTCCCTCTAGAAAGGTGGAATGCTAACCCCACCACCAGGACTGGTGGGGGGGGGTAGTATTCCTTTTTTTTTTTTTATTTAATTTTTTTATTTTATGTAAGTAAAAACAGCAAATACAAATCAAATGTTTCAAAATATCGCAGTTATTAAATAAATTCATCAAAAACAGTAAGTAATAAATACATATCAACACTAAGACATTGCCATTTCCTAAATCCATTCCGCAATAGGTGCTCATATATTTGCTCCCATAACCCTCCTCTTTATCCCTTTAGTTTTATAAATGGCAAATTCCAGATTATACATTGACAATAGTATTTCACGCCAGCTAAAAAAGGAGGGGGGCTCGGGATTAATCCAATCTCTTGTAATACAAGCTCGTGTCACAGCCATACAAATAAAAAGAAAACATGTCGTAGCTTTTGGTCTTGGCTGACCCACAGTTCCCGAGCCACAGCCAATCAATACCAGCTGACCGGTTATACTAATCGTACGTCCCAAAATTACACCCAAAACATGTTCAGTAAGAGAAAAGAATTCAGAAAATTTGGGGCATTGAAAAAACATATGTGCCGCATCAGCGGCGGGTTGACCACACCTGTTGCATTTTGTCCCTAGGGTCATGCTCCATTTAGAAATCTTCCTTGGGGTATAGTATAAATCGTGTATGGACATAAAATACTGTGATCTCATCATCCCTGTTATAAGAACTCGATTGGCCAACATAATAGATTCAAGAATATTGATTTCAGGTATCCCAAGCTTAGTTACCCATTTTAATTGTAAGTTTCCCAAATCATTCGGAAATTCCTGAATCAGGCAAGAATAGAATAGGCCAATTGATGTCTTTTTCGCCATATGTTTAATAAGAGGGATTTTACTAATTTGGTGTTCTAATGATGGTCCTACATTCTGTAAAAAACTGCGGATTCAAAGGTATTTAAAAAAATCATTTTTAGATAGAGCAAAATTGGTTTGTAAGTCGTTAAAAGAAACTAAATGGCCCTCTTTAAACAAATCCCCTAAATAGCAAATTCCTTTAGTACCCCACCTAATAGCAACTTGATCCTGAAAAATAAAGGGTAATAAATCAGATGCGGTGAAAGGTGTATATACATTTAATTTTGATATACCCAGATGTCGCCTAACTAATTTCCACACTACATATGCTGCTTTTAGAATCTTTAATTTGGTCTTCTTGAAGTAGCTAGGTTTGACTACCTTCAAGAGACAACCTTTCATCTCTTCGCCCATAGCCAACTCATAGATTGAAGGAGCATTACAAAGAGGAATTCGAGCTTTATCCCCAACTATGAGTGGACTAATGGGTTGTAGAGACGCGGCAATATAATAGAATAGAAAGTAGGGAATACTCCACCCGCCGCGCTCTTCAGGAAGAGTCATCTTTTTGTGAGCTCGGTGTTGCCGTTTGCAACCCCACAGAAATCTGGAAGTTGCCCTCTCTAATTTTTTAAAACAAGCAAGAGGGAATTCAATGGGTATTGTACGAAACA
The DNA here is from genome assembly GCF_964263255.1 of Lissotriton vulgaris. Lineage (NCBI taxonomy): Eukaryota > Metazoa > Chordata > Amphibia > Caudata > Salamandridae > Lissotriton > Lissotriton vulgaris. Next base: position 432,410 of record NW_028255051.1, on the reverse strand, counting down.
TATATAAAAATTTAGGCAAAATCAACATTTTTAGTACGTTCGCTCTACCATATAAAGATAAGTGAAGATGGTCTAATCTTTCTAATATCACATTGATTTTAACCACTGCTGGATTAATATTTAGTTCTGGGATATTAGAGACTGGGAGTGAGATCTTAATTCCCAGATATGTAACTTCTGGGACAGTTGGTATGGTAGTGGGCGGGTTACCTCCAACATACAGAGTCTGAGTTTTGGATAGATTCAACTTATATACTGAAAAGGACCCGAACTGTGCCGCTAAATCGTTAACAGCTGGAAGCACAGGTTCAATATCTGTTGTGACTACCACAATATCGTCTTCATAGGATAGGGCTCGATAATCTGTATGGGCTAAATGAATTGGTTTTATATTTTCAGCGAGATTTAAACGATTTAAAAAGGATCGTTATAAAAAGCAAAAAGTAACGGTGAGCACGGACACCCTTGCCGCTTGCCACGGGAAATCGGAAACAGAGAAAATGTTTGACCGTTCAAACGAATAGAAGCAGTAGGAGAATGGTACATAGTTTTTAAGGCTGTTAGAATACCTGGACCAAGTCCCTTTCTAGTTAAGATGTCCCACATGTATGCCCAGGCAACCCTGTTGAATGCTTTTTCAGCATCCAACATGGTTATACCAATGGTTGAGCCGGTTACCTGAGCCCAATCCAAAAACGTAATCAAGCAGCGAATATGGTCAGCTGTATCGCATGTGGGAATAAACCCATGTTGGAATTTTGACACAAGTGGTGTGATAATTCTAGAAAGGCGTGAGGCTAAAATCTTACAGAACACCTTGCTATCCGCTTTTATCAATGAGATGGGGCGAAATGAAAACGGAAGTAAAGGGGATTTATCTTTTTTAAGAAAGACAGCAATTACTGAATCTTACCAGGAGGATGGAGCCTTTCCTTTTTGGGCCTCAGTAAAAGTATGATCAAATCTTTTTTTAGAATATTTCGGAAGATCCTGAAGAACTCAAGAGGAACAGCATCAGGGCCAACAGCTTTACCTGAAGCTAATGACATTAAGGATAATTCTATTTCTTCCCAAGTAATAGGGGTGTCCAATTGTTCATACTCTTCTGGTGGCAAAATAATATTGGGTGAGGAAAAAATGAAATCCATTACCCTTCCTTCAATGTCTCTAGTTATGTCTTCTGTATATAAATTGCAATAGAATTCACAAAAAAGCCCCATTATATCTGATGGATTATCATGTAGCTGCCCTGAATTATCCATGATTTTATCTATATTTGCAGATACCGCCTTCTGTCAAAGTCTTTTCACTAAGAGCCTGCCTGAATTTTCCCCCACCTCATACATCTCTGATCTAAAAGCTGAAATTTGTTGAGCCTATTTTGTGGCAAAGTCTGATGAATCCTTGCTTTCTGTACAGCTAAGTTTTTTTAAAATTTGCTCAGTACATATCCCTCTACTACATGCCGTCATCAATTGGATTTCGATATCTCGCAATTTAGGCATCTCAAAATCGTCTGCCTTCCGACTTCCACGCTGTTTATTTATTGAGTAACTTAACGTTTCTCCCCGAACCCCTGATTTAAAAGCATCCCACACAATCTTGATTGATGCTCAGCCTTGATTAATTTCGAAAAACTCAGGGATCCACTTCCCAATGTGTTCAATATAAAGGGGGTCAAAAAGTAACTTCCGCTTAAAAGACCACGGCCTAGGGGATTGTCTAAAGTTGATATCTTAGTCCAAAATGATAGGGTTATGGTCGGAAATTAGTTTAGGCACAATTTCAAACCTGATATTTTTGGCAGTATTAATGTATCCTGCAGTAACAAAGAAGTAATCTAAACGAAAATGTTTCTGGTGCGGAGCAGAATAAAAAGTGCTCCCAGGGGTACCCCCTCCCTTTAAATAGCCTACATCTACTATTCCGAATTCCTCGATGATCCCCTTCATGGCCTTAAAAACATTTTTTTTCCTACCACCATAGATGTGATTACTAGAGATGTCATATTTCCAATCCAGATGTAGGTTAAAATCCCCACATAAAAGTAAAGGGGACTGCCACAATGCTAATTCAATACTCAATTGGTTCAACATATCCGGATCATCTGAAATGGGGCCATAGATAGTACAGATAGTCAAAAGTGTGTCCTCCAACCGTAATTCACTAATTACCCATCGCCCAATGGGATCCTCTTTAACCCGTTTACTCGACCATACCCCATACCTTTTTAATATAGCAACTCCTCTTGTGGTGGTACCCTGCCGAGTGCATCCTACTAATTCAAGTCCTAAATCTTTAAGCCAATTTCTGTTCTTCCAGGTTAGATATGTTTCTTGGATACACAAGACGTTGATTTTCATAGTTTTCAGAATTTGGGCCATAATACCCCTTTTCCTTTTGTCATTGAGACCACAGATATTCCAAGAACATATTATAAATCTACCCATTTTCAAATCTAAATGTAGCGAAAAAGACAAAGCAAGCAATGCTCACACCAGCAGCTACAGCACAAACATAATACAAATTGGCTGTCTCGAATTTGGTTTACAAAAAAAAAATTCTGTTTTTCCTTGCCTCATACACCAACGCCCCTCTCCCCCTCTCCCTCTCCCACTTCCCCCCCTACAACCCCAACCCTCTGTGACCCCACCCAATAGAGGCTTAAGGACCAAGTCCTCAGTGATGGTAAGTGATCGTGAATGTGAGTGAATCCTGCCGCGTCCCTAGTCCTATATCCCATATCCTATCTAAAACCCATCACCCCAAGCTACAATTCCCTCTCTTCATATGCGTACCTTTCCATTACCATGCCACCATACATTACAGAGAGACAGAGAGAAACTAATAACAACCTCTACTACTAGCACAAGAGAACTAAGCCTAACAAATTTCAAGATTTACATCACATCCACAAACTCCTGTGCCTTAATTTCTGAAAAAAAATATTTTGTTTTCCCTTTATAAATCACTTTCAGTTTGGCAGGGTTTAATAAAAATACCAGCTCCCCTTTGCCTTGAATAGGTGATATCATTTGCCTTAAGTGCCACCTTTGTTGTACAGTCACCTGACAAAAGTCCGGGCGCACAAAAAAATCCCAGCCATTGCCTTTCCTCGGCCGAGCCGGCCTGGCCAAATCATACAGAATTTCACGAAGCAGATAGTTATGAAGACATATGAGGATTGCTCTGGGTTTCTCCGCCCCACACCCTGAGTTTCGTTTCTGCACCAATTCCAATCCTTTAAATCTGGAAAAGCTTCTGTGATTAGTTCCAACACGAACCGTCGTGTATCCTTCCCCTCACTACCTTCTAGCACACCTATAACACGTAGATTATTTCTCCGTGCACGATTCTCCAAATCAGTGAGTTTCCAGTCAACGTCCTGCCCACTTTTCTGTAAGGTAAAAATTGAGGATTTTTGCAAAGAAAGTGGATCCTAAACTGACGAAATCCGTTCCTCTGCTTCGTGCACTCTAGTGGTTACTTCTGTACATGACTTGGCAATACGACGTACAGTATTTTGTAACTTGCGTACCGCCCCCTGGGTCCGTAACCCTTCAGCTTTGGTCTCCTCCCGATGCGCCATAATGATCTTATAAATGGTTATAAGAGTGATCTCGCTTTATGATTCAGCTTCATCACTTGCTTTGCCTTGGTCAGACTGTAGACAGGGCGAGACATCCCATTGAGGTGGATTAACCATGCTCAATCTATCGGCTGCCAGCGGTTTCGCTGACACAAACACTCTACGGACTGTCTCTTGGCCATCTTGATTTGTTGCAGAATCTGAACTTAAGATGTCATCTTCGAATGATAGGCTGCCTTCATCTGCCAAAACACCCAAATAACTCAGCCTGTCATTCTCGTTCTCATTCTCTGAAGTGATAGATATATCAGACAAAGAGTAAAATTGCCCCCTGAACCGACTGAATCTCCATCAATCACAACTACCATTCCTATATCGTTGTCATGTTTGTTATAGTAATCTTTCCTATTCTCCTGGGGTGCCGGTGCCTTCGTTACATCTAAAATCCCAGAGGTCCCAGGAGTCGGACTCACCACAGCACACAGTCCTATATCTAGACAGCTTTCAGTACCGTCTGCAGCAGTCTTAGAAGAAACTCTAACTTTATCCACAGCCTGACACAATTCAGCCATAGCGTCTTCCCCACACCTACAGGCATAGACACAGGATTAGACTTAGGTGTTGAACCAACCAGTACTTTACTGCCTGCAGATGAAGATGTAGGCGCTGTTTGTTTAGCGGGCTGTACAGTCTTTTTTCTAAATATATCAGCTACTGTGCGCTCTTTCGCCACAGTTTCTAATTGAAGCCCGGTGTGCGCATTAAGCCCAGTGTGCCTGTTGAGTCCATGCTCACCACTTTTACTGCTAGGTAGCTCGGGGCGTCTTAGAGGACTTGCAACATTCGGCACAGGTGGGCTGCCAGATCGTCCAGCCCCTTCTGCAATTGGCCCGGTTATTGTTGTAACAGTCGCAGTAGTGGCCGCTTTTGTTACTACCACAGTAGCTGCATTGGCCGCAGCTTTTGTCTTTGCCGCCCTTCCCTTTGGAGCCATTGCCACACAGAAGCAGCCAGGGAACAGGGAGCACACAGGGAATCCTAATATAATCCCAGGATATGCGTAATAAAATTAGTAGCCAAAAAAATATATATATATGTTTTTCCCTCAGTGACGAAATCAATCTAGGATTCACTGTACCGCAATCTGGCGCCGACCAACTCCGATCAACTCAGACCAGCTCTCCAGCTGCTTCTTGCCCCAGCTCCTGTTTCCGTTACAACTCCATCGCGTTGCTCCGCTCCGCGGACTCCGTGAATTCTGCTTCCGTTTTTTGGTGTGCAGCTGCTGCCACTCTAACTCCCGAGTGTACGCTACCTCCGGGCGTACTGCTGTTCTGAGCCACTCCCGGTGCAAGTTCCCCTTCCCTACGCCTGCCATCTACCGCACTCTGAACCTCGGCTCCACTGCTTCGCTACACCACGGAGGAATGCAGGCACCTTCAGGTACGAACAGGTTCCAGGCGGGACTCAACTCTCACGACCTCTCACTCGGCCACGCATGCGGCCGCCATCTTGCCCCCCATAAAAAGAGGGGGGTAGTATTCCATAGTGTTTGACACCTTACACGACATGTTTTGATAAAGCCAAACCAAAGTTAGCATTAACCGCGAGGATTGTAATGCACTTAAGAGTATATGATATGGCTATATCATAAAACAGCTATAAGGAGATGGTTAGGAAAGCTGCAGAGGGGCTCAGCTCATGCTAGGGCACCCTCTCACATAACACCAAACACTCTGCCTCCAGGATTGTTAAGGCCTGCCATAGGAGTGACTTATAGGCTACTATGTATCTATATATAAGCTAGATATAGGTATACTATATCTAAGTAAGGGGTGATTATACCACCTTACCCAAGCTGAGTGATCAGCCTGTGGTGTCAGTTTAGATGACCAGCCAGGGGGGCATAATACATGCTTCAGCCCCTGATAGGCCTTGGATGCACCTATGCCCTGGGTACCTATGGTACACTATACCGGGGCTCACAAAGGTGACCCAGTAACCAATCTGGTATGTACCGAAAGTAAATGGTATCAATTTAGAGAGAGAACAGCTGGGCTGTGGGTCTGATTAGCAGGCCAACAGCCACACTAAAGTCGAAAAACCAGAAAATCACAGCAAAAAGTGGGGGTGACCATAGGAAGCAGACCCTACTCTCCTACACAACCCACCCCCCACCAATGCAGGGACATTAAACTAACCTTGACCGGTTTAGTCTTCATGTTCTAAGTGGAAATATCTGGAGAGTCCATCTGCATTGGCATGGTCACTCCCAGGTCTATGTTCTACTGTAAAGTCCATCCACTGTAGGGAAATGGACCGCCTGAGTAGTTGGGGATTCTCACCCTTCATCTGATTTAGCCAAAAGAGGGGCTTATGGTCTGTCTGAATCTTGAAGTGAGTACCTGTTAGAATCGGCTGGTCTCTAGTTGGCAGAGGTATACACTTCTGACTAATAGGGACCCACCTCCTCTAGTCAGGGCGAGAGAATCACACACTCAGATAACCCCTGCTTACCCCCTTGGCAGCTTGGCAGAGCAGACAGGCTTATCTCAGAGGCAGTGTGTTAAGCATTTATGATCACATACAGTAATAAAGTGAATACACCACAAATGGACACAACACAGAAGGTATTATAAAAATAAGGATGTTTATATAAGGTTTAGCACAAGACCAAATAACGAAAAAAATATACCACAATCTCAATAAATACTCTTTGGAAGGAAAAATAATAGTTCAGGTAACGTTTCTTCTTAGTAAATAGTTCTTTAGCCACAAAGGAAACTCCTCTTCTTCTCTAAAGCACAGTTCTTGGCAAAAATGTAACCCCCACTGGAATCACACGACGTCGAGACAAAGCTATTCCAAAGGTTCGGCGTCGACCGCGAGGAGCGCTACGTTGCGCCCGGAGCCGAAACAGACCCTACAAACACAGTACCTATTAGAATGAAGAAAACGATGGTCCACGGCGTCGAGAAGTATCGGCGTTGGGGCGTCTGCGTCGATCGAGCCTCGGAGTCGGGGGCGATCCGCAGCGGCGTCGAGAGATGTCGGGCCGGAGCAGCGCTCACCATGGCGAAGCGGGATGTGGCGTCGTTGTCGATGTCGTCGTTGCCAGAGTGAGCAACGCTCATGGCGTCGAGAGGGGATGCGGTGTCGAGGCGATCGGTAGCGGCATCGCTACTGGTGTCGATCGGGCCCAGCTGCCGGCGTCGAAGGTGCGGGACACTGGAGTCGTACTCACGATGTCGAGCTGGATTCGGCGGCGTCGGCGGCGTCGTGATTGCTGGTTTCTTTAGGTGTGCCGGACTCCCACGTTCCAGCAACAGGCAATTTTAGTAGATGGTGAAGTCCTTTAGCCCTGTGACTTCAACAGGAGACTGGCACTCTTCGAGCCCGTGGAGATTTTCTTGGCAAAGCCTGAGAGTACACACTTAGCTCCTCTCTCCTGGTTCCTTGGCAAAAATAAAGAAGCAACTGCAGGATTCCCCCCAGCAAACAGCACACTGGCAGAAGGGGCAGGCAAGTCCTTGGATCAGCAAGCTTCTTGTCCTTGGTGAAGGTTTCCTTGTCAGAAGTGATCTAAATCTTTGGTTCAGGGGTCCTTCTCTTATACCCCTTTTCTGCTTTGATCCCTTTGTCCACGCAGGGAGATTTCCTCCATCCTGGGTTTGTTGTGAGTGTTGCCAGGCCGAGGCACTTGGCCTATTCACTGTGCAGGGCAGGGTCTTCAGCCGCCCATCAGGAGATGGAGCCAGTATTGTCACTGGCAGGGGCAGGGCCATCAGTCGCCCGGCAGGAGGTGGAACCAGCATTGTGTCAGGCAGGGCAGGCTATCAGGAACTACTCTTCTCCCACTCTAAACGGAAATGCCTCATTCAACCCACACTGACTCATTCAGACTTCTGGAGCCACCCAGCCCCTGTCACACACACCAAACCAGCAGAGACCGGTAGATTGTTAGACAAGAAACTAGTCACTTTCTAAAAGTGCTAGTTTCAAACTCAGAATCTAAAAACCATCCATCCTAAAGGATGCGTTATCAAATTCTGAGTTCAGGGATACTAAACTCGACTTTCTACCATGCTCTCTGAGCCTGCGAGGATTATATAATGTAATAAGTCCAGCAGACCATTCTGGCCTAAGGAGAGCAGGTAGCCTTACAATAGTGAAAGATGAAAATGGCTGTAAATCACTATTAGGACATGCCACACACATCAGGGCTTGTCCTACCTTATGCTTACAATGCACCCTGCCCTTGGGCCTACCATAGGGGTGACTAACATGAAGTTAAGGGAAGGTTTTAGGGACTGGCAAGTAGGTGTACTTGCACAGTCAGCATGGCAGTACCAGACTGCACGCAGGTTCTGCAATGGCAGACCTTAGACATATTTTACTAGGCCGCTTCTGTGGGTAGCACAACCAGTGCTGCAAGCCCACCAGCAGCATTTGCATTTACAAGCCCTGGCACTCCTGGTGCACTATACTAGGGACTGACAGTAAACCAAATAAGCCAAACATGGAATCCAATTAATGTACCAATTTAACATAGGGAGCACTTGCACTGTGGCACTGATCAGCAGTGGCACAGTGCCCAAAGCAATATTCCAGCAAAACATCGCAAACAGAGGAGGCAAACAGACAAAAAAATGGAGGAGAGACTCATGCCAATGATGCCAGGTCTAACACGTGTCCCCTCCAGCTGAAATGTGGGGAGAACTACCCTTCACCTAGGGAGTCCTCATCACTAAGGCAGAAAAATCTGGACAGACCATCAGCATTGGCGTGATCTGTACCAGGGCGGTGTTCCACTGTGAAGTGCATCCCCTGCAGGGAAATGGACCAACTCAACAGCTTTGGGTTCTCACCCCTCATCTGCATCAACCATCTGAGGGGTCTGTGGTCTGTCTGAACCCGGAAGTGAGTCCCAAACAGGTAGGGTCTTAGCTTCTTCAGCGCCCAGACCACAGCAAATGCTTCTCGCTCTATCGCACTCCACCTCTGTTCCCTGGGCAGTAACCTCCTACTGATGAAGGCTACAGGCAAGTCTCGGCCCTCCTCATTCATCTGTGCTAGAACAGCCCCAATGGCATGCTCTGAAGCGTCCGTCTGGACAATAATTTCCTTGGAAAAGTTGGGGGCCTGGAGTATTGGTACTGTACACATTGCAGTCTTCAGGGTGTCAAAGGCCGTCTGACAGGCGTCAGTCCAGATCACAAGTCTTGCCTGCTTCCTGGAAGTCAGCGAAGTCAAGGGGTGCACAATGTTACCATAATCCTTGACAAACCTCCTGTAGTAACCCGTGAGACCTAAGAAGGCTCTCACCTGAGTCTGGGTTTTGGGTGGTGCCCAAGCCAGGATGGTATCTATCTTGGGTTGCAGGGGGGCCACCTTGCCGCTCCCTACTTGGTGCCCCAAGTACACATCTGAACCCTGCCCAATCTGGCATGTGCTGGCCTTGATTGTGAGGCCTGCTCTGCGCAGGGCCAACAACACTTCCTGGAGGTGGCGCAAGTGTTCCTCCCAGCTGGCGCTGAACCCTTTCCAGGCTGGCGGTCTCTATGTGACACAGCGGTTTACCGTTATTGGAGCAGCACCATCCTGCTGTCCTCAAGACTCCCTTATTTAGAAGTTTTGTTTTATCAGACATCGGAAGACGTTGTTTTGAATCCTGGTCTTTACTGATAGCATACGAATTAAGAAATACATTCTATGTATCCTCTTTGAATACACAAGTCACGATCCATCTGGTCTTTTGCGGAGGTTGTTATTCCCTGCACGAATATATATACCTGATGAAGAAGTTTGCAGTAGCCTTGTCTACGCTGATCCATAAATATTAGTCTACATCCCCGGCCACCTATGCCTTACAACTGTTAAAGGTCATCGGTTAAGAAATCAAAACCATATCTATACTTATCCAGGTATTAGCCTTTATCAAGTGGCTCTGACTATTCATGTATATGAAGATATCAACAACCTCGATAATATAGATCAATAATATCAGCAGAGACTCCTGAAGAAGGCGGTTTTCTGCCGAAACGCGCGTCGAGTTTTTAATGATTAAAATTTTGAGTACTTTTTTTACTATTGTATTATATGAATGTTTTGTTCTTTGTAATGTATATGCTTTATAAGACATGTATTGATTTGTAATAAGTATGTTTACTTTTTTATGAATTGCACTTTTTACTCCATCATATAGTTGGTTTTCTATATGATTTTTATTCGAACTTATTAAATATACGTGTACATACAGTTAATTTTCCGTCCATTCTTCACACCACTGGTTATATAAAAATTGATCTTTCTACTTGCTGATGTCCTAGGATTTTTTATCCACATAGCTGAACCCTGCTATGTCATCCAGGTAGGCGGCGCTGAAATCTTCCAGTCCAGCCAATACCTGGTTGACCAACCTCTGGAAGGTGGCAGGGGCATTCTTCATCCCAAAGGGCATAACCCGGAACTGGTAGTGCCCATCTGGTGTGGAGAATGCCAACCTCTCATTTGCCCCATCAGTCAAGGCGATCTGCCAGTACCCAGACATTAGATCAAACATACTAAGGTACCGGGCAGCCCCCAACCGATATATGAGCTCATCAGCTCTGGGGATGGGGTGTGCGTCAGTCTTGGTGACTGAATTGAGTCCTCGGTAATCCACACAGAACCGAAATTCTGGCGAAGCACCAGGCGCTGCAGCCTTTGGGACCAAGACCCCTGGGCTGGCCCAAGGACTGCTAGAGGACTCAACCACTCCTAAGGCAAACATCTTGGAGACCTCCTCCTTGATGTAGGCTCTGACCTTATCAGTCACTCTGTAGGCCTTGTGCTTCACAGGAGTGCTGTCCCCGGTGTCCATATGATGAACACACCACCGAGTGACACCAGGGGTTAAGGAGAACAGATCAGGGAATTGTCCCAACAGTTGGCGACAATCTTGCTGCTGCTCAGGGGTCAGTGTGTCAGAGAGGACAACACCATCCACTGACCCATCTTGCTCTTTTGCATACAGGATGTCAGGAAGAGCCTTACTCTCCTCCTCCATTTCAGCATCTGTAGCTAGGAGCATGCCCACTTCGGACCTTTCTAAGTGGGGCTTTAACCGGTTGACATGCAGGACCCTCAAGGGGTTCCTGGGAGACTTCAAGTCCACCAAGTAGGTGACATCGCTCTTTTTCTCCACAACCTCAAATGGTCCAGTCCAGCTGTCCTTGAGAGCACAAGGTTCTACAGGGGACATGACCCAAACATTCTGACCAGGTTGAAGCTCCACCAGAGTGGCGTTCCGGTCCTACCACCGCTTCATCTCTTTCTGGCTGGCCTCCAGATTTGCCTGAGCAAGATCTCTGAAGCGCCGAGTCTGGTTCCCAAAGGCCAGCATGTAACTGTATACATCCTGGCGAGGTTTCCTGGGAGATTGCTCCCAGCCTTCTTTGACCAGGCTCAAAGGTCCTTTTACCGGGTGTCCATACAAAAGCTCAAAGGGGCTGAACCCTAGAGACGTTTGTGGCACCTCACGGTAAGCAAACAGCAGGCATGGTAAGAGGACGTCCCATTTACGCCTCATTGGTTCTTCAAGACCCATGATCATGCCTTTAAGGGTCCCGTTGAATCTCTCAACCAGCCCATTACCTTGTGGGTGGTAAGGGGTGATAAACTTGTAGGTTACCCCACACTCCTTCCACAGGGACTTCATGTAATTGGAAATGAAGTTGGGTCCCCGGTCTGACACCACCTCTCTGGGGAACCCCATGTGGGAGAAAACAACCATCAGTGCCCGTTCCACCATGGGGGCCGTCACTGTGCGGAGAGTGATGGCTTCCGGGTACCAGGTAGCATGGTCCACCAATACCAGGATAAACCTGTTGCCCATGGCTGTCTTGGGGTCCAGTGGCCCCACAATGTCAATCCCCACCCGATCAAAGGGGGTACTGACGACGGGAAAAGTTTGCAGTGGAGCCTTCTGCTTCCGCCCGCTTTTCCCACTTGCCTGGCAAGTTTGGCAGGTTTTACACTGGATGTCTACATCCCTTCTCATCTGGGGCCAATAAAAATGGGTGACAAGCCTATCATAGGTCTTGTCCTGCCCCAGATGTTCAGCTAACGGAACGTCATGAGCCAAACCCAGTAGGAAGGTTCTGAAGCGCTGGGGTACCACCAGCACATGGGCTGACCCAGGCTCAACAGCCTTAGGCTCGCTATACAGGAGGTCGTTCTCCCAGTAGACCAAATGTGATCCTGACTGATCACCTGTTGTTTGGGCTGAGGCCTGCTACCTCATACCCACAGAGAAGGGCACACTTTCTGCTCAGCACAAAATTATTTCCTGGAGGGACCACCATCCTGCTGCCAGTGGGTCAGCTCGGGCAGGTCTCCCAGTTCAGCAACTTGTTCCGCTGTAGGTTCCAGGGCATCCCCCTCAAGGTCTGCCTCCTCCTGGACTGTGGGAACTATGGGGGACGGTTTCCCGCGTCCCCTGCCTCTTCTCGTCACAGCTGGGTCCTGGGCCATACTTTCAGGCTTCAGAACCCCATCAACACCCTTACTAGCTGTCATGGACCGAGTGGTTGCACACACCCACTAGGGCACACCCAACATTTTCAAATGTTTCTCTCGCTCCACCTTAGCCCAAGGGGAGTCCTCCAAATCATTGCCCAGGAGACAGTCAACAGGCATGGCGGGCCTCACAGCAACCTGAAGAGTACCTGAGACCCCCCCCATTCAAAGGGAACTTGAGATACCTCACATTCTCTCTGTGAGTTGTCAGCAGCTACAACAGGGTAGAATGCATAAGGGACCACCTGCTCTCTGGACACCAAGTGACACTTGGCAGCTGTCACACTCGCTCCGGTGTCTCTGGGAGCTTCCACCCTATGGCCATTAATGGTCACCCACTGCCTATATTTCTTAGTGTTACTAGGCAGAGGGGTTGGAGGGACCATTTCCATGTCTCTTAAAGAGACCAGGGACATTTCTGCAGGGCCCTTCCCACCAGGGGCAACCCTCTCCTCCCCTCCCAGGGCTATACTCGCCATCTGACGGGGGTGCACGTGGGGGTCATTGGAGCTCTTCATGGGACATTGGGGATCATAATAATGGTGTCCCACCTGCTTACAAGCGAAGCAGGTCATTGGGCCCCTAGGAAAAGGTTTACCTGTCGGGGCCTCTGGCTTCTTTACTGGGGGAGGCTGGGAACCCTTCCCTTGGTTCCCTTGGGGATTACTTTGTGGCCCTTTTTTGAAACTCCCTCTGTTTACCCCTGTCCCCCCACTCTTCTGCTGGGGACCCTGCCTACCTTTGGCTGAGTCTCCCACTGGACCCTTGTGGACCCTGGTACTGACCCAGCGGTCCGCCTCCTCAGCAAGTTTTCTAGGGCTAGATATCTTGCTATAAATAAGGTGCTGGCGTAGCTCTGGAAAACAGTTATTAGACAAGTGCTCCCAAGCAAACAAATCATAAAGAGCATCATAACTTTCCACTTTGCTACCCTTTACCCAACCATCCATGGCTCTGCAAAAAAATGACACATATTCAACCCACGTAGTACCAGACAATTTCTTACATTTTCTAAAGGCTTGTCGGTACTTTTCTGGAGTTAGGCCATACCTTAACATTAAAGCATCTTTCATATGAGTATAAGACATCCTATCCTCAACAGGCATGTCCAACAAGGTATCTCTCCCTTCATTGACAAAGGGACCCCACAACCCTGCTCCCCAATCCTTCTCAGGGACCCGGTGGGCCAACACTGCTAACTCATATGCTTTGAACCATTGGCCCAAATCTTCATTCTTATGAAAATCTTTTACCACATCTTTGGGAAAATAAAACCTACTTTCTGCAGGCCCAGATGGAATGCTGCCACCAGAGGGATTCAAATCTAAACTCTTAGTTTTGAGCTCCATCTCCCTCACCATTTTCTCACGTTCAAACGCCAATTTTTCTCTTTCAAAATCTAACCTTTTGCTCTCCATTTCAGCATCTCTCCTGCTTATTGCATTCTCTAACTCCAACTGCCCTCCTAATTTAAGTTTTGCCATTTCTAACTGGTACTCTCGTTCCTTCACCCTGTCTGCCAATTCTTCAGGAGAAAGACCCTTGGAGGAAACGCTGCTGCCGGGGGATGTCACCTGCCCATTCAGGGGCTCTTCCGCCTCCTCTTCCTCTGTCGGTACCGCCACCGGATCAGAGGGATCTCTGGCCTCTCACCAGGCCTCCAGCGCTTTGAGAAAGTCCCCTTTCTTTTTGAGGCCTGGGGTAGGAACTTTCAACTGCTTGCAAAATTTCTCCAGCTGCTCTTTGTTGTAGCTCTTTTTCAAATTTCTATCAAACTCCTCCACAACAACAGGGGCAGTGACTCCGGCATCACTCATGGTCAAAACTGGCAGTGTTCAAAAACAAGCTCCAGGAAAGCGGAGAACAAAAATAGAATATCCTACCAAAACTGATTGCGGCTGCGCTATGGTCTGCTCTCACTATGCAGCGTAAACTAAACACGGCACATGAGTCATAAATGCAAAGTTCAAATCCTCACCGCTGACCAACAATGTTAGAATCGGCTGGTCTCTAGTTGGCAGAGGTATACACTTCTGACAAATAGGGACCCACCTCCTCTAGTCAGGGCGAAGGGATAACACACTCAGATAACCCCTGCTCACCCCCTTGGTAGCTTGGCAGAGCAGACAGGCTTATCTCAGAGGCAGTGTGTTAAGCATGTATGACCACATACAGTAATAAAGTGAATACACCACAAATGGACACAACACAGAAGGTATTATAAAAATAAGGCTGTTTTTATAAGTTTTAGCACAAGACCAAATAACAACAAAAATATACCACAATCTCAATAAATACTCTTTGGAAGGAAAAATAATAGTTCAGGTAAAGTTTCTTCTTAGTAAACAGTTTTTTAGCCACAAAGGTAACTCTTCTTCTTTAAAGCACAGTTCTTGGCAACAATTTAACCCCACTGGAGTCACACGACGTCGAGGCAAAGCTATTCCAAAGGTTCGGCGTCGACCGCAAAGAGCGCTACGTCGAGCCCGGAGCCAAAACAGACCCCACAAACACAGTACCTTTTAGAATGAAGAAAACGATGGCCCACGGCGTCGAGAAGTATCGGCGTTGGGGCATCGGCGTCGATCGAGCATCTGAGTCGGGGCGATCCACAGCGGCGTCGAGAGATGTCGGGCCGGAGCAGCACTCACGATGGCGACGTGGGATGCGGCGTCGTTGTCGATGTCGTTGTTGCAAAGAGTGAGCAGCGCTCACGGCATCGAGAGGGGCTGCGGTGGCGAGGCGATTGGTAGCGGCGTCGCTACTGGCGTCGATTGGGCCCGGCTGCCGGCGTCGAAGGTGCGGGACACTGGAGTCGTACTCACGATGTCAAGCTGGATTCGGCGTCGTGATTGCTGGTTTCTTTAGGTGTGCTGGACTCCCACGTTCCAGCAACAGGCAATTTTAGCAGATGGTGAAGTCCTTTAGCCCTGTGACTTCAACAGGAGGCTGGCACTCTTCCAGCCCTTGGAGATTTTCTTGGCAAAGCTTGAGAGTACACACTTAGTTCCTCTCTCCTGGTTCCTTGGCAAAAATAAAGAAGCAACTGCAGGATTCCCCCCAGCAAACAGCACACTGGCAGAAGGGGCAGGCAAGTCCTTGGATCAGCAAACTTCCTGTCCTTGGTGTAGGTTTCCTTGTCAGAAGTGATCTAAATCTTTGGTTCAGGGGTCCTTCTCTTATACCCCTTTTCTGCTTTGATCCCTTTGTCCACGCCGGGAGATTACCCCCATCCTGGGTTTGTTGTGGGTGTTGCCAGGCCGAGGCACCTGGCCTATTCACTGTGCAGGGCAGGGTCTTCAGCCGCCTGGCAGGAGGTGGAGCCAGTATTGTCACTGGCAGGGGCAGGGCCATAAGTAGCCCGGCAGGAGGTGGAGCCAGCATTGTGTCAGGCAGGGCAGGCTGTCAGGAACTACTCTTCCCACACTCTAAACGCAAATGCCTCATTCACCCCACACTGACTCATTCAGACTTCTGGAGCCACCCAGCCCCTGCACACACACCAAACCAGCAGAGACCGGTAGATAGTTAGACAAGAAACTAGTCACTTTCTAAAAGTGCTAGTTTCAAACTCATAATCTAAAAAACATCCATCCTAAAGTATGCGTTATCAAATCCCTGAGTTCAGGGATACTAAACTCGACTTTCTACCATGCTCTCTGAGCCTGCGAGGATTATATAGTGTAATAATTCCAGAAGCCCATTCTGGCCTAAGGAGAGCAGGTAGCCTTACAATAGTGAAAGACGAAATTGGCTGTAATTCACTATTAGGACATGCCACACACATCAGGGCTTGTCCTACCTTATGCTTACATTGCACCCTGCCCTTGGGCCTACCATAGTGGTGACTAACATGAAGTTAAGGGAAGGTTTTAGGGACTGTCAAGTAGGTGTACTTGCGCAGTCAGCATGGCAGTACCAGACTGCACGCAGGTTCTGCAATGGCAGACCTTAGACATATTTTACTAGGCCGCTTCTGTGGGTGGCACAACCAGTGCTGCAAGCCCACCAGCAGCATTTGCATTTACAAGCCCTGGCCCTCCTGGTGCACTATACTAGGGACTGACAGTAAACCAAATAAGCCAAACATGGAATCCAATTAATGTACCAATTTAACATATGGAGCACTTGCTCTGTGGCACTGATCAGCAGTGGCACAGTGCCCAAAGCAATATTCCAGCAAAAGATCGTAAACAGAGGAGGCAAACAGACAAAAAATTGGAGGAGAGACTCATGCCAATGATGCCAGGTCTAACAGTACCAAACAAGTATGGCCTCAGCTTCTTCAGGGCCCAAACCACAGCAAAGGCCTCCCTCTCAATAGCTGATCAACTTTTCTCCCTAGGGGTCAGCCTTTTGCTAATAAAAGCTACTGGCTGGTCTTAACCATCTTTATTCAGTTGTGAAAGTACAGCACCTACGCCCAACTCAGAAGCATCTGCTTGAACAATGAACATCTTGGAGTAGTCTTGACTTTGCAGAATAGGGGCAGTGCACATGGCCTGCTTCAGGTCATCAAATGCCTTTTGACAGCTTGCTGTCCACTGAACTTTCTTTGGAATTTTCTTTGAAGTTAAGTCATTGAGTGGTGTCACAATGGACCCATAACTTTTGACAAACTTCCTGTAGTACCCAGTCAGGCCCAAGAACGCTCTGACCTGTGTCTGGGTGGTGGGAGCAGCCCAGTCCTTGATGATGTGGATCTTGCTCTCCAATGGTTGAACCTGACCTCCACCTACAAGGTGGCCAGGTATACAACCTGACTCTGCCAGATCTGGCACTTGGTAGCCTTGATAGTTAGGCCTACCTTTTGCAGGGCCTCCAAAACTTTCTTCAGGTGGATCAGGTGATCCTCCCAGGTGGAGCTAAATACAACAATATCATCAAGATAAGCTGCACAGAAGTCATCCAGGCCTGTGAGGACTTGGTTCACCAACCTTTGGGAAGTGGCAGGTGCATACTTCAAACCAAAGGGCATCACCACAAACTGGTAGTACCCACCAGGGGTTGAAAATGCTGTCTTGGCTTTTGCAGACTCAGCTAGCCTGATCTGCCAGTAGCCAGCTGTTAGGTAGAATGTACTCAAAAACTTGGCAGATGCCAATCTGTCAATGAGCTCATCTGCCCTAGATATTGGGTGGGCATCTGTCCTAGTGACAGCATCGAGACCTCTGTAGTCCACACAAAACCTCATTTCTCTCTTACCATCTTGGGTGTGAGGTTTAGGCACTAGGACTACAGGACTGGCCCAAGGGCTCTCTGAGGGCTCAATGACTCCCAACTCCAACATCTTTTGGACCTCTGTCCTGATACAATCCCTGACATGGTCAGGTTGCCTGTAAATCTTACTTTTAGCAGGCAGACGACTGTCCCCAGTGTCCACTTCATGAGTACACCAGGTAGTCTGACTTGGAGTCAGAGAAAACATATGTCTGTGAGACTGTAGTACCTGTCTGCAGTCACTCTGCTGTTGGTCAGTGAGGCTGTCTGCCAGGACTACACCATCAACTGAACCATCATCAGAGCAGGTTTGGGAGAGGGTTACTCTCTTCCTCCTGTCCTTCATCAGTTTTAAAAAAAATATATTTTTTGTTTATTTTAAAAGTTTTATATAGCGCTTGCTAGACCAGGAGGTATCAGAGCGCTTTACAAGAGGATCAGTGAGTTACAGGTTACAATAGTTACATCAATTAAATCAAAGAATCACGGAAGGGGGGAGGAGGGAGGAGGTGGATGGAAGGAAACAACAGGGAAACGAGGAAAAACAATGTCAGTTCACCGGCTGGGTAGGTGACGGCTGAAGGGGTGAAACCAGGGCCAGACTCCTCTATAGCTGCATGTGACCGCTCCACCCGGCATCGGCCAAGGTTGCTTGTGCACCGAGGTAAGTACAAACAGTATTGGTATCTGCCCAGAGCTACAGGTTACATAGTTACATCAATTAAATCAATGAATCATGAAGGGAGGGGGAGGGGGGGGAGGAAACAACGGTGAAACGAGGAAAACCACGTCAGATGACCGACTGGGTAGGTGACGGCAGAGGGGGTGAAACCAGGGCCAGACTCCTCTATAGCTGCATATGACAGCTCCACCGGGCATCAGCCAAGGTTGCTCGTGCACAAAGGTAAGTACAAACAGTTTTATTATCAGCCTAGGGGGCATCGTTAAAGGTCCATCGAAAGTTCTATCAAAGTTTCACCGGACATGGACCATGTTGATCCGGCTCCGAGGTGAGTACAATGTTCAAGGTTTCAATCCAGGGCGAGTCGGTATACATCAATTGGCAGCACCCATCCCGGAGTTATTGGGACCCAAGACTTACTTTAGGGTTGATATGCTCGATAGCATTGCTTCCAGGGGACAGGACAGTCATCCTAAGGTCAGGTATATAGAATGTGTAGGACCAGTGTAGTAGGGCACTCAGATGTTGCCCCGCGCAATTGTCTCGGTGTGAGTGAGGCTGTTGTAGGACTAAGTGTAGAAAACAGTCTCATTGCTATTCTTTTGCGCTGTGGAGATCCTGATGTGAGCAACGAAATGTCGCTCCGGGCGCTGTTTTAGGGAAAGGCACAGCCCTTGCCCGGCCCACCTTCGTGCAACTCTCCCATGATTTGCAGCCATTTTGGAGTCAGGCTTGGTTGGATCCTCCCTCTCCTTCCACCTGGTGCCTCTTGTGACCCCCGACTCACCCCAAAGCTTCCCCCTCGCCGAGTCCCTGTGATTGTATCTCATGGAAGAGGACCTCCGCTTACCTCTTCACTATCGCCGCTCCTTCTGGCCCTCCTGCGACATTTGTTGGAAGAGTGGTCAATGTTCTGTTGGATCTAGTATTTTGAAATTTATATACAGCAAAATGAAAACGCTGGATGCATCAACACAGTGCCACACACAACTTATTAGACACTTTCAGTACTCTTCAATTTTCACTGCTTATTATGAGGGCCCCTGGAATAATGGGATTAGGTGGACGCACCATCTTTTCCAGGAAAACATGTATTTGCTGCATTGGCCACTTAATCCATCTACTGCACCATCTGCAGATCCCAGCCAAAAAAGTGTTTTTAGCTCAAACTGATAAGGAGTTACTAAAAACATGGCAAAGTGTTCACCTGCAGTGGAAGGTCCTGTTGCATAGGTTCACTAGTATTTGGTTTGTCAACTAGCATTAATGAAGTTAATTTTTTTCCGACAGTATAACCATCTTTAAAAAGTACAAAATAACGAAGTAATAACAACATGTGGTGCATAGTTTACCATTTCTTGATGCATGACTTAGTCAACCATGCCTCAATCCGATACTCCACTGTCACATTATTTTGGTAACCCTTCTGCTTTAAGTACCTGTCTGTCACACAGGCATTATACTGAACGTGGAGAGTATTCTGCTGATCAACTGAAGGGCACTCCCGCAGGGGTGTGGATAGCACGGGCACCTGAAGTGTCAATTCAAGCAGCCACCCAAAGGAACAGTATTCAAGGCTGTGGCCCTGCGTCAAAAGGATGAGTGAACATCTGGATATGCACACGTGTATTTTCCTCCACATCAAACATTGTTTGCAATTCGTGTCTGTTGTGGAGTATTCATTGGCGGGTTTCAGAATCCTCTGAACTGTGTGCTATTGAGGATTGGTGGGGGTGTCAAGGTTGGCATATATGTAGAGGAGTGACCTTCAAACTGGGGGCTGGCTTTAACTGATCCGGGGGGCGGGGCCCGCTGTGATAACAGTGCCTTGGCTAGGATAATCACACTGTGGATACTTTAAGGCATATCTAGACCGAATAGTAGGTACCCATGGTGCTATTCTCATGATCCCGTGAGTAACCCTGTAGCTTCTATTACATGTACTGGTGCTCAGGGGGCGTTATTGTAGCATCATAGATAATCCAAAGAGCAACCCGGCAGAGTCGGAGACTTCACCTGTCCAACATAATTGATGTAGCCGGGGCAATGATTGACTGACTGGTGTGAGCAGGGTGGGCATGCGAGACCGCAAAAGGACGATGCAGTTTTGAGGAACAAACAAAATAGTTCAAATGAATCGGTTAATAAACTCGAAATACACTTACTAAAGAGTACGGGAGGCTTTGTGTTCGTCTTCCATCGAGTTGAATGGACTAACCGCGTGTATCCGTGTCATTTCAAACACATAAGGAAACCATAAAAAGTGATTATGCGCGTGAAGGGGGGAGGGGGAACGTGTGTAGTATACGTTTGTTCTGTTTGTTGTACAAGCGCGGGCCAAACGGAGAGGCACCGCAAATACAAGATTCTCTGGTTTCTATGCAAAATTGAGCTAACTACTTAGCCACTAACTTCCTTATACGATGTGATTGATGATGCAGAACTACATCTCCTCATGACTCCTCTCCACGGGGAGCTCATCAGAAGTACGGCTTTACATGTTACCTGTAAACATTTTCGGTTTTCACACCGCAACGCACACGTTCACTTTTCGGCAACTACTGTCATTTCTAGAAAACACAGAAATGTCCACGCCTATAACGGAAACAAAGTTTTGGGGCAGCACGAGTATGCCGCTTTGCTTAACACCGAAGGACAGAAAGTGTGCCCTCTGTCGGTCTAACCATCCCCTTTCCACAGCACTTGAAATAAAAAAATAAAAAAAGGGGGGGGGCAGCCCTCGCTGATACTAGAGGCCCTTTCAGACAAGCCGCCATTTTGTGATGTGTGCCACGTGAACTGTCCCACCAGATTGCCACACGTTTATAGATCTGAAGCCATGTCATAGACACAAAGGTACCTGTGTACATCTGTTCCTTTACACTGCTATCTCAAGCAACATTTAAACCCAAACATCATATCATCCGTGGACACGTATCACAACACCAGCAGCATTAGGGTGCTCACACCGATAAGATGCACAGAAGCTAGTAAAGTGTGACAACGGCAAACCCCTATCACACGAGACAGGCATACCTCACTAACTATACATGCTCCGTCCATTATGTTTCCCGACCACAACATGGCAGCCATCGGAGGGGTCTATTTTTTACATACTACTAAAGCAGCCTTAACCAAGCTACATTGGCTTCCTGTCAAGGAAAGAATTAGATTCAAAAGCCTCTGCTATGCCCACCGAATAGCTCATAAAAAAGGCCCCATCTACCTCAGAAGCCTTCTGACCATCCATCGTCCGATAAGAGACTTAAGATCATCAGGAATGATGCAATTCAAACTCCCTCGCATTACGAGAGCTAAAATGGGAGGGAAATCCTTCAGTTTTTGGCCACTAAATATTGGAATGCCCTTCCACTTCAACTTCGGATGGAACCTTCCGAAACACTATTCAGGGCAAAATTGAAAACTTTTCTATTCCCTAAATAATTGCTGTCTTTACTCCCTTGGATTTCATCTCCTCCA
This sequence comes from Lissotriton vulgaris, assembly GCF_964263255.1. Lineage (NCBI taxonomy): Eukaryota > Metazoa > Chordata > Amphibia > Caudata > Salamandridae > Lissotriton > Lissotriton vulgaris. The sequence continues at coordinate 410,880 of NW_028255051.1, read as the reverse complement.
GTTTGATTTGTAAGCAGTCAGCGCGGGGACACACAGTTTTGTGCAGCCAGGCGCTTTATAAATGTTTTTATTATTATTATTATTATTATTATTTTATATAGCCAGAACAAAGATGGCGGTTACTGCTCATGCGCAATGCAGCTGCAATAGAACCACTCCACGGCCCGAACAAACCATTAGAGGGGAACATTCTGTGCCAAGCAACTATGGAAAGAGCCTTTAAAGCATATGAACATAACTGTAAAACTTGATGACTCAACTAGCTCAGTGCGTACTGTAAAATTAAGACATGTACATTGAAAAACAGTTGAGAAGTCTTGTCCAGGCATGCAACGTGCCACCCACCACGCAGCTTATCGCCGATTAAATATTTCCATTTGAGAGCTTTAAATCCAAAGGCTGGCACGAGGATCGGCTTATGGGGCTATACAATAAAACGAAGAGGTAGCAAATCTGTAGTTGGGTCTCCTTTCATTACCCTCAACGTACAGTTGAGGGTAAACAAGACTTGGGACAGGCTTGTCCCTCACTTTCACTGGCCTTACATGTCAGAAGATACCAAGGATTCAGTGGCCATGAGCAAGCCCATTTCCACCCTGTCAACGTATGGTTTCAATCTGTTGACATGAAGCACCCTGTGGGGGCTCCTGGGAGTTCCAAGATCAACCAAATAGGTTATCTCTCCCTTCTGTTCAACAATAGTGTGGGGTCCAGACCATTTGTCTTGGAGAGCTGCTGGGGCCACTGGCTCCAACACCCACACTTTCTGTCCTGGCTGGTAAACAGTCAGTACAACCTTTTGGTCATGCCAAACTTTTTGCAATTCCTGGCTAGCCTCAAGGTTTTAGGATGCCTTTTTCATATACTCAGCCATCCTGGTACGGAGACCAAGTACATAGTCCACAATGTCTTGCTTGGGAAGTTTGAGAGGTAACTCCCATCGTTCCTTTAGCAGACAAAGGAGTCCTCTTACAGGATGCCCAAACAAAAGTTCAAAAGGGCTGTAGTCAACCCCCTTTTGTGGGACCTCTCTATAAGCAAACAAAAGACAGGGCAGTAGGATATCCCATCTCCGCCTGAGCTTTTCAGGGAGACCCTTAATCATGCACTTTAAGGTCTTGTTGAATCTTTCAACTAGACCACTGCACTGTGGGTGATAGGGTGTGGTGAACATGTAGTTCACTCCACACTCCTTCCACATTGCAGTCAGGTAACTAGACATAAAGTTTGCACCTCTGTCTGATACTACCTCCTTAGGGAAACCCACTCTTGAGAAAACTCCCAAAAGGGCTCTTGCCACAACAGGTGCTGTTGTGGTCCTAAGGGGAATAGTTTCTGGGTATCTGGTGGCATGATCCACTACCACCAGAATAAACATGTGCCCAGATGCTGTTTGGGGATCCATTGGTCCAACAATGTCAATCCCAACTCTTTCAAAGGGAACCCCCACTAGAGGTAGTGGTATAAGGTGGGCCTTTGTGGTGCCACCTGATTTGCCACTGGCTTGGCAGGTGACAAAGGAGAGACAAAACTCCTTGGTATCTTCTGACATGTGAGGCCAGTGAAAGTGAGGGACAAGCCTGTCCCAAGTCTTGTTCTGGCCATGATGTCCTGCAAGGAGAATATCATAGGCTTAGGTGAGAAGGAATCCCCTGAATGCCAAAGGTATGACAAACCTCCTGGAAGTAAGTATCGGCGGAAAATTCGTTCCGCGCGCGAATTTGCGGATTTTCCACTATTTTGCGATCTGCGAATCGCGCGAAATTGCGGAAAAATCCTCGAATTTGCGAGCGGGACGAATTTTGCTCAGGGAGCACTTACAGGGTTACAGCAGGTGCCCAAGTTGAAGCTAATTACTTTGTAACCATTTACAAAATGGTTACAAAGAAATTAACTTCAACTTGGGCACCTGCTGTAACCCTCTAAGTGCTTCCTGAGCAGCGCCTCCTTGCCTACTTGCAACTATTCTCTGACCCTGCTCTGACCCTCTAAGCAGGGTCAGAGAATAGTTACAAGTAGACAACTAGGCTCCTGCAGGAAGCACTTTCAGATATAGATAAAGCAGGTGCCTGAGTTGAAGGTCAAATTCAGTACTCCTTAATCAGCCCAAAAAAGTGTGCGTTTTGTCGAGGCTGGGCATGTGTGTGTTCTCCCCATATCTACTGTCAAAAATTAGCTTTGATGCTTGATGGAGGCCATTGCATCCTTGACTTTCACAAGCTCTATCCCCGTGCAGTTCCTGTGACCACAAGCTTCTTTCTCCCCGGATCTGCTGCTCTGATCGGTGCCTGTCCTTTTATACACACAAGAGGCATGTGAACTCGCATAGAAGCCCACCCGTTTGCCCCCCCCACACACACTAGTGGGTTGCACCGTCTTCCCGCCCTTTAGCCACTATGATGGACAGCTCACTCGAGGGACCACGGCGCCCTTCAGCGCGATGGCAAAGTTAATCAGCCCCCCAAAAAATGTGCGCTTTGTCGAGGCTGGGCAGGTGTGTGTTCTCCCCATATCTACCATCGAAAATTAGCTATGATGCTTGATGGAGGCCTTTGCATCCTTGACTTTCACGAGCTCTATCCCCGTGCAGTTCCTGTGACCACGAGCTTCTTTCTCACCGGATCTGCTGCTCTGATCGATGCCTGTCCTTTTATACACACAAGAGGCATGTAGACTCGCATAGAAGCTCGCCCGTTTGCCCCCCCCCCACATACACACCAGTGGTGTGCACCGTCTTCCCGCCCTTTATCCACTATGATGGACAGCTCACTTGAGGGACCCCGGTGCCCTTCGGCGCGATGGCAAAGTTAATCAGCACAAAAAAATGTGGGTTTTGTCCAGACTGGGCAGGTGTGTGTTCTCCCCATATCTACCGTCGAAAATTAGCTGTGATGCTTGATGGAGGCCTTTGCATCCTTGACTTTCATGAGCTCTATCCCCGTGCAGTTCCTGTGGCCACGAGCTTCTTTCTCCCCGGATCTGCTGCTCTGATCGGTGCCTTTCCATTTATACACACAAGAGGCATGTGAACTCGCATAGAAGCCCGCCCATTTGTCCCCCCCACACACACTAGTGGTGTGCACCGTCTTTCCGCTCTTTAGCCACTATGAAGGACAGCTCACTCGAGGGACCCCGGCGCCCTTCAGTGCGATGGCAAAGTTAATCAGCCCAAAAAAAATGTGTGTTTTGCCCAGGCTGGGCAGGTGTGTGTTCTCCCCATATCTACCGTCGAAAATGAGCTATGATGCTTGATAGAGGCCTTTGCATCCTTGACTTTCATGAGCTCTATCTCCGTGCAGTTCCTGTGACCACAAGCTTCTTTCTCCTCATCTGCTGCTCTGATCGGTGCCTGTCCTTTTATACGCACAAGAGGCATGTGAACTCAGATAGAAGCCTGCCTGTTTGTCCCCCCCACATACACTAGTGGTATGCACCGTCTTCCCGCCCTTTAGCCACTATGATGGACAGCTCACTCGAGGGACCCCGGCGCCCTTCAGCGCGATGGCAAAGTTAATCAGCCCCAAATAAATGTGTGTTTTGTCATGGCTGGGCAGGTGTGTGTTCTCCCCATATCTACCATCGAAAATTAGCTATGATGCTTGATGGAGGCCTTTGCATCCTTGACTTTCACGAGCTCTATCCCCGTGCAGTTCCTGTGACCAGGAGCATCTTTCTCCCCGGATCTGCTGCTCTGATCAGTACCTATCCTTTTATACACACAAGAGGCATGTGAACTCGCATAGAAGCCCGCCCGTTTCCCCCCCACACACACACACTAGTGGTGTGCACCGTCTTCCCGCCCTTTAGCCACTATGATGGACAGGTCACTCGAGGGACCCTGGCGCCCTTCAGCGTGATGGCAAAGTTTATCAGCCCCCAAAAAATGAATGCTTTGTCGAGGCTGGGCAGGTGTGCGTTCTCCCCATATCGACAGTCGAAAATTAGCTATGATGCTTGATGGAGGCCTTTGCATCCTTTACTTTCACGAGCTGTATCCCCGTGCAGTTCCTGTGACCACGAGCTTCTTTCATCCCGGATCTGCTGCTCTGATCGGTGCCTGTCCTTTTATACACACAAGAGGCATGTGAACTCGCATAGAAGCCCACCCGTTTGCCCCCCCCACACACACTAGTGGTGTGCACCGTCTTCCCGCCCTTTAGCCAGTATGATAGACAGCTCACTCGAGGGAACCTGGCACCCTTCGGCACAATGGTAAAGTTAATCAGCCCCCCAAAAATGTGCGTTTTGTCCAGGCTGGGCAGGTGTGTGTTCTCCCCATATCTACCGTCTAAATTAGCTATAATGCTTGATGGAGGCCTTTGAATCCTTGACTTTCACGAGCTCTATCCCCGTGCAGTTCCTGTGACCACAAGCTTCTTTCTCCCCGGATCTGCTGCTCTGATCGGTGCCTGTCCTTTTATACACACAAGAGGCATGTGAACTCGCATAGAAGCCTGCCCGTTTGCCCCCCCATACACACTAGTGGTGTGCACCGTCTTCCCGCCCTTTAGCCACTATGATGGACAGCTCACTCGAGGGAACCCAGCGCCTTTCAACGCGATGGCAAAGTTAATCAGCCCCAAAAAAATGTGCGTTTTTTGTCCAGGCTGGGCAGGTGTGTGTTCTCCCCATATCTACCGTTGAAAATTAGCTATGATGCTTGATGGAGACCTTTGCATCCTTGACTTTCATGAGCTCTATCCCAGTGCAGTTCCTTTGACCACAAGCTTCTTTCTCCTCATCTGCTGCTCTGATCTGTGCCTGTCCTTTTATACACACAAGAGGCATGTGAACTCGCATAGAAGCCCGCCTGTTTGCCCCGCCCACACACACATTAGTGGTGTGCACCGGCTTCCCACCCTTTAGCCACTATGATGGACAGCTCACTCTAGGGACCCCGGCGCCCTTCAGCGCGATGGCAAAGATAATCAGCCCCCCAAAAATGTGCGTTTTGTCCAGGATGTGCAGTTGTGTGTTCTCCCCATATCTACCGTCGAAAATTAGCTAAGATGCTTGATGGAGGCCTTTGCATCCTTGACTTTCACAAGCTCTATCCATGTGCAGTGCCTGTGACCACAAGCTTCTTTCTCCCCGGATCTGCTGCTCTGCTCGGTGCCTGTCCTTTTATACACACAAGAGGCATGTGAACTCGCATAGAAGCCTGCCCGTTTGCCTCCCCCCCCCACACACTAGTGGTGTGCACCGTCTTCCCGCCCTTTAGCCACTATGATGGACAGCTCACTCGAGGGACCCCGGCGTCCTTCAGCGCGATGGCAAAGTTAATCAGCCCTAAAAAAATGAGCGCTTTGTCGAGGCTGGGCAGGTGTGTGTTCTCCCCATATCTACCGTCGAAAAATAGCTATGATGCTTGATGGAGGCCTTTGCATCCTTGACTTTCACGAGCTCTATCCCCGTGCAGTTCCTGTGACCACAAGCTTCTTTCTCCTGATCGGTGCCTGTCCTTTTATACACACAAGAGGCATGTGAACTGGCATAGAACCCCCCCGTTTGCCCCCCCACACACACTAGCGGTGGTGCAAAATCAAAAAGAAATCTGCGATTTCGCGGGGAAATCCGTGAATTCGCAGATTTTTTTGCGATTTCTCACGAATTCGGGAACCGCTGATTCGCAAAATTCGCCCATACTTACCTGGAAGCACCAGGCTTGGGGTCTCTAGCCTCTGAATATAGGAGTCCTTCATCCCAATATGTTCTTTGGGTACCTGTAGCATTCCCTGCAGCCTCAGCAGCAGCTTCCTGTCTGAGGGGTTCAAGAGAAGGGCAGTCCAACTGATCTGATTTCTTACCCAATTCTTGGGGGGAGGTCAAATCAGAGTCAACCAGGTGCTGATGCAATAACTGGTTCTGACAATTATTAAGAATCTGTTCTCTCATAATAAGGTTATACAATCCTGTATAGTCACTTACTTTACTGCCCAGTAACCAGCCTTCCAGAGCCTTAGTAGCACAATCTACAAAGTCAGTCCAGTCCTGAGTCTGTGCCTTCTGGGTATCTCTGAACAGCCATCCCTGAAGAATATAAGATCACACGCAAGGACCGTACCAGCCACACAGGAGGAGGCATCGCTATCGTCCATAAGAAATCTATCCGCATCTCAACCAGCTCTGACGCCAACCTCGCCAACTCCGAACACCTTCACTTCCAGATCCACATCGACCCCAAGACCACACTCAGAGGCACCCTCCTCTACAGACCACCAGGACCCCGCGCAAAATTCAGTGAGGACATCACGGACTTCATCACTCCACACACGCTCCCCTCCAAAGACTACATCCTTCTAGGAGACCTCAACTTTCACCTTGAAAAGACCAACGACTGCAACACCACCACCCTGCTGGACAACCTCGCCAACCTCGGACTTAAACAACTAGTCACTTCCCCCACCCACATCGCAGGTCACACACTCGACCCCATCTTCACCTCCAGCAACCATGTCTCCTTCAGCCACACTACGGACCTCCTCTGGACTGACCACAGCTGCGTTCACTTCACCTACAACAAGCCAAAACCCACCAACCACCTCCAACCAACTCTGCAAAGAAATTGGAACAAGATCACCACCGACCAGATCTCCGCATCGCTCCTTCTAAACACACCAGCCCACTCTTCCAACCCAAACCAAGCCGCCGCCAACCTCACCCTATGGCTATCCAACACCGCCGACACCCTAGCACCACTGAAAAAACGTCAAAGCAAACCTGGCAGCAAGAAGGCCTCATGGTTCAACGATGATCTTAAGAAGTCCAAGAAACTCTGCCGCTCCCTTGAAAAGGCCTGGAAAAAAGACCCATCCACTAGCACCAAGGACGCCTTCAAAAACGCCACCCGCACTCACCACCAACTAATCCGAAAGGCCAAGAAATCAGCATTCAAGGATCGACTCGACAACAACGCCCACAACAGCAAGGAACTTTTCAACATCGTCAAAGAATTTTCCAACCCCTCGGCCAACTCCAACGACATCACCCCCTCTCAAGCCCTCTGCGACTCCCTAGCCTCATTCTTCCACAACAAGATTGCAGACATCCACAACAGCTTCGACAACGAACCCGGAAACCAACCAACCCAACCATTTGCTGAACATTCTCCCCCCGTGAACACCCTCAACGACTGGAACCCAATCTCCACTGAGGACACCATCCGCCTGATGAATTCCATCCACTCAGGTTCCCCCACAGACCCTTGTCCTCATCACATCTTCAACAAAGCAGACTCCGTCATAGCACCGTACCTCCAAGACGTCATCAACTGCTCCTTCAACTCCGCCACCTTCCCGGAAAATTGGAAACACGCTGAACTCACCGCCCTTCTGAAAAAACCCACAGCGGACCCCACCGAACTCAAAAATTACCGCCCCATTTCGCTCCTCCCATTCCCGGCCAAAGTCATCGAGAAAGCCGTCAACAACCAGCTCGCCGCTTTCCTCGAAGCCAACAAATCCCTCGACTCCTCACAATCTGGCTTCCGAGCAAAACACAGCACTGAGACCGCCCTCATCGCAGCAACAGACGACATTCGAACTCTATTGGACAATGGAGACACAGTCGCCCTCATCCTCCTCGACCTCTCGGCAGCATTCGACACAGTCTGCCACAGCACCCTGTTACAACGCCTCAATAACATCGGAATACAAGGAAAAGCACTTGAATGGATCACCTCATTCCTCTCCGGAAGAACCCAGAGAGTCCGCCTCCCACCATTCAAGTCCGAGGCCACTGAAGTCATCTGTGGCGTACCTCAAGGATCCTCACTCAGCCCCACCCTCTTCAACGTTTACATGAGCCCCCTCGCGACCATCGCCCGCCAACACAACCTCAACATCATCTCTTACGCGGATGACACTCAACTTATCCTTTCTCTCACCAATGACCCCAGTACCGCCAAAACTAACCTACACGAAGGAATGAAAGAAGTTGCCGAATGGATGAAACAAAGCCGTCTGAAACTTAACTCAGACAAAACAGAAGTCCTCATCTTAGGTACATCCCCCTCTGCATGGGACGACTCCTGGTGGCCGGAAGCCCTTGGAAAAGCACCCATCCCGACAGACCACGCACGGAACCTAGGCGTCATCCTGGATTCTTCACTCTCGATGAACAGACAAGTCAGCGCCGTATCCTCATCCTGCTTCAACATTCTTCGCATGCTCAGAAAAACATTTGGCTGGATCCCGACCGAAACAAGGAAAACAGTCACCCATGCCCTAGTCACGAGCCGACTGGACTACGGAAACACCCTCTACGCAGGTACTACCGCTAAACTCCAGAAGAAACTCCAACAAATCCAAAACGCCTCAGCCAGGATCATATTAGACATCCCGCGCAACGAACACATCTCCGGTCACCTGAAAGACCTCCACTGGCTACCCGTCAATAAGAGAATCACTTTCCGACTACTAACTCACGCACACAAATCACTCTACGACATCGGACCAGAATGCCTCAACTCACGACTGTCCTTCTACACCCCCTCCCGCCAACTACGTTCTTCCAACCAAGCCCTCGCCACTGTACCTCGCATCAACAGGACCACCATGGGAGGCAGATCCTTCTCATACCTGGCTGCTAAAACATGGAACTCACTCCCCGCCTACCTTCGCCTCACCCAGAACCACCTAGCATTCAGAAAACAACTTAAAACGTGGATATTTGACAAATAATCCTCCTCCCCTTTCTAAGCGCCTTGAAACCCTATGGGTAGGTAGTGCGCTATATAAATTCTCTGACTTGACTTGACTTGACTAACCTGTACTGCTCAGTGGTTAAGCCAAACCCATCTATCAGAGCACTTTTCAGGACAGTGTAATTATCAGCATCCTGTTAATTTACTGTTAGGAGCTTATCTCTACCTTTGTCTGCAAAGGAGAGCCACAAAATTGCTGCCCACTGACTCTGGGGTACCTGCTGTACTTTGCAGGCCTTCTCCAAAGCAGTTATCCACTTGTGGATGTCACCCTCTGTCTTAAAGGTAGGGACAGTTTTGCTCAGGTTTTTATGGTCATAACACCTCTCCCTATCTCGAGGAAGTATGCTGCCACCAGTTGGCTCTAGCCCACACAATTTTCTCTCTCTCTCAATAGCCAGGGTCTCTTTTGCAAGGGCAATTTCTTGCCTCTTGATCCTACGCTTAGATTCCTTCATCCTAGCTTTATGCTCTCTTCTCTGAGGAGAAGTCATCCTCCTTAGAGCTGAGGCATTGGACCCTACTGAGTCATCAGAGTGGCCAGATCTGCTAGTGAGTGACCTATGTCTCCTGTGCTCAGTGTTAGGCCTACTTGGGGGTCTGGATTGGATGCTTCCATTCTCAGTCCCATGTAGTACTAGGTTAGCCTGGTTCAGTTCCCTGACTTCTACCTGGCTAGCATCCACCTCATCTTCATCATCTCCTTGATTTTCATCATGGAGATCTTCTGTTGAGGGATGGCCCCCATCTGTACTGCCTGATGGATCTGGGTTAGATGCTTTTTCCTCATCATCGGGCACATGCATCATCGGAACATTTTGCGATTCCTTATTTGCGAAAATTAGGGAATCGCAAATAAGGAATCGCAAAATGGAATGCATCTTTTTTTTTGCAAAATGTATGCGATTCGGTAAAAATCGCAATTTTTACCGAATCGCATAGAAATGCAAATTCTTAATTGCGAATTCGCATTTTTGCGAATTCGCAAATAGCGAGATCGCACACATGATGCATCTCAATTCAATTACTGCCAGGAAGCTAGGGAAGCAATCAAATGCACCTGATTCAGCATTTGAACTGCAGGAGAGACTTCTGGCAGTAGGAGCAGTGCCTGTTGGTAGTGGAGGAGCCTGTGTTATCTTCTGAAAGAATGGATAAAGAAAATGTGTCTGAAGTAAGCATGGGCGAATTTTGCGAATCTCGCGTTCGCGAATTTTGCGGATTTGCGAATTGGCAATCCGCAAAATCCACGAATTCTCGCGAATTTGCGGATTTTTTTTTTTTGTGTTCGCAAGTGTTTCTACCAGTTCGCGAGGATTTGGTACTAGTTCGCAATTGCGAACTTACTTGTCGGCTCGCAACGGTCGCGACTATGTTGTTTCTACGTCTGGTTCATCATCACAGCCTCCCAGCACCCTCTGTTTCACCACTGGCACCCTCTCTTTGACCCATGCCACCCTCTGTTACATCAATGCCACCCTCTGGTTCATCATCACTGTAGAAGATGGGGGGGGGAAAAGCAAGCCCACCTGCCCTGCTTGAACTGACATGAATTAATTTGGGGTTAGTTTATTAACAACACCTGCCCTGCCCCAACTGACAATAATGAATTAGGGGCTAATTAATGTGTCACTGAAAGAATTTCAAGTTCCAGCCTGGCACCTGCTTGTCTGCTCCTTTAGCTGTAAATCAGGACCTTTGTGGCATACAGTTAAGGTCAGAGCAGGGTCACACAATAGTTGCAAGCAGGCAACCGAATTCTGGAGGGCCCCCTCAGGAAGCACTACAGAGAATCGTTACAAATCATGAGGTTGACCTTTTGCACCTGCTCATTGCTTTTGCTTTTGCTGAAATCGTTTTTCGGTTTTTTCGCGCTATTCGCGGGGCGCGGCGTCGTGCGAAACCGACCGCGGAAGCCGCCAATTCGTGCGAATGAGCATTTTATTTTTTTGCGGCTTGTTGTTTCGCGAGTTTTTTTGCAGTATTCGCGAGCCGCTTGCAGCGCAACACGCGAATTTACCCCAAGGTCGAGTACGGGCGCGGCCATTTTGTTTGCGTGACGTATTTCCGTTTCCGCCCGCTATGTATAATCTCGCGCAGTAAGCGCATTGCGAGTAGAGGTTCGCACGAGATCGCGCGGGAAATCTAGAGGTTCGCACGAGATCGCGAGGAAAATCTCGCGCGAACTTACTTTCGCGCTCGTGAACGGGCGCCGGCCATCTTGTTTTTCATTCATTTCCTGTGTCTGGGCATGGTGTTTAATCCTCTTGGTATCTTTGCCATCCTTTGCTTGTTTTCAGGTTTTTTTTTACGATTTTGCTTCTTATCTATCCCTCTCTTTTCCTAGCTGTATATTTTTGTCTTTTCTGCTATTTTTCTTTACTTTTAAACTACTTTTTTAAACTCTTTTCTTTTCTTCTTCCCTATCCTATTCTTTCTTAATTTTCTACTTCTTCCTACCTTACCTGCCCAGACCATGGTCAAGCCAGGCGCCGTGAAGCTGCCCAGGCACTTGAGGGCCGCAGCGGCGGCGGGGAGTAGTGCTGGACCCAGTGCCAGGACAGCATGCGGGAGATTGAGGGGGGAGCAGGTGACGCGACGGGAGATATTCAGCCCAGAGGAAGTGGGCGCGCTGGTCTACTTCGTCCAGCGCCGCCTGCCCAGGACCATCGCGGGAGGCGGCAGGATCGCGGCCGGCGGCTACAACATGCGGGAGCGCCGGAAGCGGTGGGAGAAGGTGTGCTGGGCCATATCCCACCTCTACGGGGTCCAGCGCACCTACAGCCAGGTCACCCATCGCTGGACGGACCTCCTGGACCGCGAGCGCGACCTGCTGGACCAGCTCGGCTTGGAGATCCCCGGGCTTGGTGAGTAGTAGTAGCCATTTAATCACTCACTACTATGATGTTTTCTCCTGCTCTGTGTTGTTGTATTGCAAATATTTGTTTTTTACATGGAGCAAGCCAATAATGCCGCTGATGACGATTACATTGTAGTTAAATTATATTTCAAAATCTTCTGTGCATTTCAGGTGCACTGCTCTCCTCAGTGGCGTTGCTACTATGCTTATTTGTTTTCTATTTCGTGGTCTCATTGGCCTGAGTAACTATTATGTATGAGTGTACTTTACAGAACTGCGTAATGCTAGACACTAGGGGGCAGATTACATTTACAAGCCCCTTGCGCCACGTTTACGTTGCTTTGCGTGACGCAACAGCGGCGTAAACGTGCCGCATCCCTGCGAGTCATTTACGACATGACGCATCTAAGGAGATGCGTCACGTTATAAAGCCATGGGCCTGCACCACAATGGGTGCGTTCCTAGTACGCAGGGTGGGCGGTCCGGCGGCTGTGCGCCTCGCAAAATTGCCTGCGTGAAATCTACAAGATTTAACGCAGGCACTTCTGCGACGCTGCTACGTCAATTCAATTCCTTATGTCTGCTCGAAGCAGGCGAAAGGACTTACACAGCATGTTAAGTATTGGGTGGCCCTGAGCATTACTGGAGTTGCATTGCGTTGGCGACGTGACTCCAGCGATGCGCCGCTCTTACGTGACGAGATGTGTCACGCAAGTGCCTACCCTTGCGCCAGGGTGCGCCGCATTGTAAATGAGGCGCATCTGCCGTGTCGCAAGGGTAGTTTTGCGTGACGCATTTGATCTGGCGCATCTCTGGAGATGCGCCAGAACGCGTAAGTAAGTATGCCCCTAAGGGGCAGAATTGCAATTACCGTCGCATCCCTGCAAAGTAGCAGGGATGCGCCATTAATTGTGCGGCCCGCTACCACCACCAAACATGGTGCGCCGTATTTGCAATGCGGCGCACCATGGGCCCAAAACGTCACCGAAGCTTTACTGCTGGAGTTGCGTCGCAACGATGGCGCAGCTCCAGCAATGCTCTGGGGTACCCTATCTCCCCAATGCTGGGTCAAGCCGTACGTCTGCTTCAAGCAGGTGCAGGGTTTGTGTGACGCATCATTGTCCTAAAGGTGACTGATTGAAATTTTGTAGATTTCCCTCAGCCACTATTAGGATGTGTTCCAGCGCAGGAATGCCCTCCCTTGCGCCGGAACGCCCCCTGATGGCGCAGGGCTTTATAACGGGATGCATCTCCCAAATGCGTCAGGTTGTTATAATATTATACGCCGCACCATGGCGCCCTTTTTTGTTTAGCTGCTGCGTCACAAAAGTCACGCAAGAACGGCGCAAAAGAGCCGCAAGGGGCTTAAATCTGCCCCTTCCTTTGTACCCCTGACAATAAGAAAAATAGTGGCGGTGGATTGATAGTTTGACTATTTAAATGACTGGTAATGTAGCAGGCAACTGTTAGTGTTGTCACTGATCTGACTGAAATCACAATGGAGTTTGTCTGTCACTTTGCATCTTGCCTGCGGACTGCTGCCTGCCAGTCCTAGGTGAACGTTTCAGTACTTTGTTTAGTGAGTTACGTGACTTTCGAAGTCACAGGTCCGCAAATAAATGAAAACTAACCCTAATCAATATAATTTCGCAGAAATATTTTGTTATTGTTCTTTTGAAATGTTTGATTTGGTTGACATTGACAAGCAACAATCATCCATGTTTTCTGTTCTTTCTTTCATGTTGTACGTCAGCTCCCCCCAGGGGCGAGAGGAGGACACAAGAGCAGCAGGCGGCGGATGCTGTTCAACAGGGCCAGGATCGGGCAGGCGAGGGCTCCTCTGCTGGCCCCAGTAAGTTTTCATTTTAGACTAATACCTATTTTTCCGAGCGTTCCTCATTTGACTTTTTTCAAAATTGTCTTTGCTCTTCTTGTAGACTGTATCTAAATTCTTATCCTGCCTCTACTATGACTCCCTGTGGTATTACTAGATTATTCTTATTAGTCTGTCTGTGTAGCTAACTAAGATTGCACGGTTGGCGAAACTCCCATGATTCTAGTCAGCAATAGCTCTATCAACTTAGTGCAGTCCTCTGGGATTGTCCATAATGTCTTTTGAAGTGTTCTATCTGGACTCATGCTTGCAAAAATTGCAAAACCTTTCGCTCAGTCACTCTAGTCTGGACCAAAATACACAGATTGTATTTAAGTTTAAAAGCTTTATTAAAAGTAAACACATTTATTAAAATGAAGTCATAATAAAACTAAACGTTTAACTGATAATGGAAAAGTGGTTAGTGCTGACGATTAATTGAAGACATTTCTTGTGGTCGAGCCGAGCTCTCACCTGGTTTCAACTTGATCTTGTTGTTAGAAGTCCATCTTCTGTCTGTGTGGAGAAAAATGGTGCGTGTTAAAAAAACAGCCTTCATCAGTTGTGCCAAAAAGTGCAGCAAGACAACCTTCCCTGGAAAAAGGGACATTTTTTTTAACTTTAACGTAGACAGTCACAAATTACATTGTTTTCACATGTCTTCATTCCTAGACCAAAGACTAGTGAGTGCTTTATTCTAACATTCTTAAATGTACTTTGTAGGTGGAACATCTGGTGGCGGGGCCAGTGTGGAGGTGGTGGTGCTCGACACGGAGGCGGAGGGCGATTCTTCAGGGGAGGAGGCGGCGGCTGTGAGAGTTGAGACGGTGGTGGTGGCGGCCAGAGGTAAGCTCTTATATATTCCTTACTTATTGAGATTGAAGACTAGCTGGGAAGGCAAGAATATGAGATGCATGGCTGGGTGAATGATGAAGCAATGATGGGTGGAAGGACAACAGCCTGGGTGGGTGACACAGAAACTGTATGTGTCCATATACCTGGATCATGCTACTATCTGACTCTTAGATAGCATATGTGTATCTAGAGCAGGGGTACTCATAGTACGGCCCGCGGGCCGGTGGTGGCCCGGCAAGCCTTCCTTGGCGGTGCGCAGACCTTGCAGACAATCACTGCTCCCCCGGCCCCCACAGAGCAGAGTGGAGATGCAAGGCCACAAAGAGGTGAAATAGAACAAAGCCTCTGCTCTGTGGGGCCGGGCAAGCAGTGATTGTCAGGGTGGAGAAGCAGGGGCGCTACAACAAACAAAGCCTCAATAATATGTTAATGGTCTTTTAAAGACCTGTTAAGTACTTTGGTGTTGTTGTCTGTGTGTGCGCGTTGAGGAAGCGGTCTCAACCCGGGCTGAAGGCTGACACAGATAGACACACACACAGTGAGATGACAGAGGGGGAGGTAGAGGGAGGGCAGGAGGGAGACAGAGATGGAGAGGGAGGGCAGGAGGGAGAGCAGGAGGGAGAGAGATGTATGTAAATGCTGGGTCTGGTGGCTCAGTGGGTGAGGGCATCTGCTGCAGGGACCTGTGTGCAACCTCATGGTCACAAGTTATCGTTTTGCTTTAGCCCCGCCCCCTCTGACTCCGCCCCCACCAGTGCGGCCCTCGGCCCCAAACTACACTGTAAATGTAGCCCCTGAGAGAAAGTTTGTGAGTACCCATGATCTAGAGAGAGTAGACGGTCAGTGGATGAACTAAGTGTAACTTTGAAGAGCATGTAACACTGCACCCACACGTCCGTTCCAGTGTAGGAAAGGCAAGGAAAAGAACTTTTAATTTTGTCCAAATACTACCATCAATAGTAGCAGTAGTTTGTATTGCAAGCACTGCATAGATCCGGTTATTACGGTGGCCACTCCCTACCTCTCTTAATAAGTTTAGTAGTACTCAGTCATTCATGTGTGGATGTATCACTGGTCACTCAATAAAAAGCAAAGCACCTAAAGTCATCCCATATATAAGCAAAAACATCCCATGTGAAGTGATAGATAATCAGATTATTTATCTTCTTCAATTTTCCATTTCTAGTACTCATTTCCACTGTAGGGTGAAAGTTAAATTAATTAAGCAGTAGCCCTTGAGTTGTAACAGAGTATTCTCAGTGCCACCCGTAATAGAAAAGTAAGAGCTTCACCACCTGCATGTACTGGACGGGTACAGTAACGCAACGCAAGTCTAGGTCACTCCTCATGGCGTGCGTCTCTTTTTCTCGGGTGCAAGTTAACTGCGCTGGCATTATGCCGGCTTGCAGAAGATAACGTACCAATTTTCCAAAACAAGAGACAAGAAGAAGAATAAGACTGGTGTACTTTCATAGTCGACTCCAATGGAAGTCCATAGTGCTCGTAGAATTTGTTCCTTAAACTCCCACTAATGTTAGAGCAAGGATGAAGAAGTGTGAGGTTAGATAGATACTGGCCTCAATAGTTATGTAATGCGTTTGCAAGTTGCTAGTTGTAGTGCAACACAAATTTCTGCTGAATGATTGAGTTAATCTTAAGGAGCATTGGTTACAGACTATGTCTTTCTTTCTTCATATAGGTTCTCCTTCCAAACGAACAAGGAGGAAGGAGCTGGCTAGAGCGGCCCGGCAACGGAGGATCGATGCCACTGTGGCCGAATATCGGCGGCTGGTGGCCCTGGAGGACGAAGAAAGTGTGCAGTCGACCACAACAACTACGTCGTCTGCATCGGCCTCCGTTCCCCCACGGGCTGCCAGTGCCACCCAGCACAGTGGTCCACCCAGACTGAGCCGGGCTGCCAAAGCCAAACGCCACCGCCGAGTAGCAAGGACAACAGCTACAGCTTCCTCTCACAGCCGTTGCACCTACAAGGCATTGAAGGCACGCCTGCGCCGCAGTACCCTGATGGTGTCCCGCCTCCAGCAGGAGCTCCACCACTTTTCCAACCAGTTGGAGGGGCTCTGCGTAGAGCACGCCTTGCTCCGCCAGGAGCATGATGCCCTGGCCCAAAAAGTTGACAGCATCCACCCATAGTGTCCCTTGCCCCTTTTTTAGAGACTTTTGGGGGGTGGGAATTGGGAGTTGGGTTTTTGGGGACTTTTCAAGGACAATCGTTGGGGTTAGGGAGGGTCTTGCGGGAGATTATTTTGTTAGGGATATAAATATACTTTTTCAAACTTTATCTGAGCATACCCGTTTCTTACTGCTTGCCTGGTGGGTGGGGGTTTAACGTTGACTTTGTTTTCCTGAAAGTTTAGTTCCATTTTCTTCCTTTAAGTGTAAATGCCCAAATGTTTTCAACACTAAGTGCCTCTCACAGGCTAAGTGAAGTGAATCCAAGAGTCCTAGGACTTTAGTAGTACTACCTTCAGTCTCTCGTCTCTCGTACTAATACTCCATTATACCCCCAAACCACCAAACGCTCATCTTACCTGTAATTTGTGTTTGAAAGTAGGGCTAGACCCAGGGCTGGCTCCACGGGAAACAGCGAATATGGTTGGCAATCTTGGTCGGATAAAATTTCCTCATAGCGGTGGTACTAGTGGTGTGACACAGTGGCAGTTGCATGCCTATGAAAAAAAAGAAAATGAAATCTGGTTTGTCCTCCTGAGCAATTCAACGGTACAACTGAGAATATAGCAGGTGACAGAAGTACAGTAGAACAGTGCCACATTGTAGCCTAACAAATGGTAAAGTATAACTACTAATTCGGTTGAAGTTCTTTCACATTAGCAATGGTTCTTTGTCAAGCAGAGTAAGAATATATCCTCGGATTTCTTCACCAGCCTGTTGCTATCACCTTATCCTCCCCAGCAAGTGTGTGGATTTATTGCTGTCATTTAGTCACACATCAATCAAAACCACACAGCCCGGGGGAAGAAGGTTAGGGTTTGAAAAATGGATGGGTACGGGGGTTTTTGGGAAAGGTTTTGGGAGACAAGAAAAAATAGCACAGCATAGACAAACAATGGAACATAAACAATTCTTTGGGTACAAACCTATCCATCAATCTTTGAAAGTGCATACACTACTGCATGCATGTCAGTGAAAAGTAAGTAGTACATTCGAGAACTGTGGAAGAAAGAATGCGACAGTACAGGGCCTGTGTGGAATTATTGATAACGATATTCAACATAAGGTCTCTGTACTTAGCCAGATACCCGAGAGCCTTGCTGGTCACTATAAATCCATTCACAACAACACTCAGTGGGGTTGGTCCGGAAGGTATAGTAGATAGAAAAGGAGAAATTGCTTTTTTTCTAGGTGTCCCCTCACTCACCAGGGTTGCCCCTTGGTGACATGCTTCATCATTGGGGCCATCCCAGTCCTCTACGGCCTGGGGCGTGCTGCGACTTGCGAATTACGTAGGAGCACTTACAAATGACTATGTGTGGTGCAGATGTGATAGTGGAGTGGACTAAGTGATGTGTTAAGGGATCAATTTCGAAGCAGAGAGAGATCCAAGAAATGCAGTCACAGTCAGAGAAAAAGGCAAGGGATACTGTATCTATGTGGTTTTAGTGGTCCTGTTGGAAGTGGTAAGTAAGTTGCCTGCAGAAAAAAAATCCTCCTATTAGCGGCACTCCTCCATTCCAGCCGACGCTTCGTCCATCGATGTTGGTCACCAGAAGACACCCTGTAAAAAAAAGCACAGCATAGACAAACAATGGAACATAAACAATTCTTTGGGTACAAACCTATCCATCAATCTTTGAAAGTGCATGCACTACTGCATGCATGTCAGTGAAAAGTAAGTAGTACATTCGACAACTGTGGAAGAAAGAATGCGACAGTACAGGGCCTGTGTGGAATTATTGATAACGATATTCAACATAAGGTCTCTGTACTTAGCCAGATACCCGAGAGCCTTGCTGGTCACTATAAATCCATTCACAACAACACTCAGTGGGGTTGGTCTGGAAGGTATAGTAGATAGAAAAGGAGAAATTGCTTTTTTTCTAGGTGTCCCCTCACTCACCAGGGTTGCCCCTTGGTGACATGCTTCATCATTGGGGCCATCCCAGTCCTCTACGGCCTGGGGCGTGCTGCGACTTGCGAATTACGTAGGAGCACTTACAAATGACTATGTGTGGTGCAGATGTGATAGTGGAGTGGACTAAGTGATGTGTTAAGGGATCAATTTCGAAGCAGAGAGAGATCCAAGAAATGCAGTCACAGTCAGAGAAAAAGGCAAGGGATACTGTATCTATGTGGTTTTAGTGGTCCTGTTGGAAGTGGTAAGTAAGTTGCATGCAGAAAAAAAATCCTCCTATTAGCGGCACTCCTCCATTGCAGCCGACGCTTCGTCCATCGATGTTGGTCACCAGAAGACACCCTGTCCACTGCCTGCCTGATGCTGAATTGTGGCTCGCTACTGTGAAGCCTGACTCCATCCTTTTTTCCCCATTGCAGAGACTGAAACCCGGCCTGTAATTATTCAACGAAAAACAGGAAGTGATATAATATTACAACACCACTGATAAATAAATATAAGGTATGTAGGCTGTGGAGTGCAAAAAGTCACAATTTGATTTTCCTAGTAGACAGTACAATATTTTTGAAAGTGCGTACTCTGAGTCACCTTTTGAAGGATAAATAAGTATGGGCAAATTAATGTAGCGGATCTTGCCCCTCAAGCTAGGTGTACTGTAAACTGTGTTTTAGAACAAAATTAGATCTTCCTAGCAGTGCTCCCACCCAGACCCTTACTAAAGCCAGTCGCAAAAATGTAGAAGACCCCCAATCAAATCTCAAAAAACGAGGCCTAGCAGAAAACTGGTGACAAAACTTACTTTGAAATTAAAAGTAGGCCGAAGTACCCCCTTCCTAATTACCCCTTACTCACCGTGGATTGCATTCAAACCACTTGCAAGCAACCAAGCAAAAGTATCCATAGCCAGCATCGCTCCAAGACTCGAAATCCCCCCCACTCAAACACATGCAATAGAAATACTGCTAACCCTAACGAACCCTAAGTTAAGAATAGTGGCAAAGGCTTTCTTTAACTATGCCAAATCCCCCCTTTCCCACCATGGATTTTCTTCAAATGACTTGCAACCAAAATTACACATTCTCACGAGTGCTCTAAGACCCCAGAACTCAGTTGCAAAAATCTAGAACACCCCGAAACACATGCAATCCTGCTGCTAGGGCTAACCCTAACGAACCCTAAGTTACAAAAAGTGCCAAAAGGCTTTTCCGCGAGGATTTTGTCCCAACCACTTCTACCCAGTATTAGACCTTCCCAGGAATGCCCCAAGACACGCCAACCCACCCGCCAAGAAGCATAACACCCCCAAACAGGCCAAAAGCAAAATCTCATACTTGCAATATTTCTGGGCCTTCGGTCCAAACGCGCTGCGTAGCTAGGCCATAAGTCGGGGTTGGCACGACGGATTTCCTGAAAAGCAAATGCAATCAAGATTAGAGTGTCCCAGCAGTGCTCCCAGACCACGAAACTCACCCACAAACACCAGGAAGCCCCCCAAACAGGCCCCCGAAAACGCTACATAGAGCAAAATGTCAGAAATAGCAAAAAAAAAATCGGCCTGGATTTTGTCCCAACCACTTCTACCCGGTATTAGACCTTCCCAGGAATGCCCCAAGACCCGCCAACCCACCCGCCAAGAAGCATAACACCCCCAAACAGGCCAAAAGCAAAATCTCATACTTGCAATATTTCTGGGCCTTCAGTCCAAATGCGCTGCGTAGCTAGGCCATAAGTCGGGGTTGGCACAACGGATTTCCTGAAAAGCAAATGCAATCAAGATTAGAGTGTCCCAGCAGTGCTCCCAGACCACGAAACTCACCCACAAACACCAGGAAGCCCCCCAAACAGGCCCCCGAAAACGCTACATAGAGCAAAATGTCAGAAATAGCCAAAAAAAAATCGGCCTGGATTTTGTCCCAACCACTTCTACCCGGTATTAGACCTTCCCAGGAATGCCCCAAGACCCGCCAACCCACCCGCCAAGAAGCATAACACCACCAAACAGGCCAAAAGCAAAATCTCATACTTGCAATATTTCTGGGCCTTCGGTCCAAACGCGCTGCGTAGCTAGGCCATAAGTCGGGGTTGGCACAACGGATTTCCTGAAAAGCAAATGCAATCAAGATTAGAGTGTCCCAGCAATGCTCCCAGACCACGAAACTCACCCACAAACAGACGGAACCCCCCCTAAGAGCACCTCAAAGGCAAGCAAGTCATCAAAAACACAAAAAATTTTCCGCCTGGGATTTGGTCCAAAACACTTTTATCCGGTATTAGAGCTTCCCAGCAATGGCCCCAGAGCCGTCAACCCAGGAGAAAACGAGTAGAAGACCCCCAAACAGCCAAAGAGCAAAAGTACAAAAATGGGGACTTAGTCAATTTTTCACAAATTTCCCAAATCACTCCGCGCGCGCTCTGCAGCTAGGCCCTAACTCCCCTATGCCAGCATGGATTTGCTTCAAACCTCTTGCAAAGTAAAGTATATATAGCCAGCAGTGCTCCCAGACCACGAAACTCACCCACAAACACCAGGAAGCCCCCCAAACAGGCCCCCGAAAACGCTACATAGAGCAAAATGTCAGAAATAGCCAAAAAAAAATCGGCCTGGATTTTGTCCCAACCACTTCTACCCGGTATTAGACCTTCCCAGGAATGCCCCAAGACCCGCCAACCCACCCGCCAAGAAGCATAACACCCCCAAACAGGCCAAAAGCAAAATCTCATACTTGCAATATTTCTGGGCCTTCGGTCCAAACGCGCTGCGTAGCTAGGCCATAAGTCGGGGTTGGCACAACGGATTTCCTGAAAAGCAAATGCAATCAAGATTAGAGTGTCCCAGCAGTGCTCCCAGACCACGAAACTCACCCACAAACACCAGGAAGCCCCCCAAACAGGCCCCCGAAAACGCTACATAGAGCAAAATGTCAGAAATAGCCAAAAAAAAATCGGCCTGGATTTTGTCCCAACCACTTCTACCCGGTATTAGACCTTCCCAGGAATGCCCCAAGACCCGCCAACCCACCCGCCAAGAAGCATAACACCACCAAACAGGCCAAAAGCAAAATCTCATACTTGCAATATTTCTGGGCCTTCGGTCCAAACGCGCTGCGTAGCTAGGCCATAAGTCGGGGTTGGCACAACGGATTTCCTGAAAAGCAAATGCAATCAAGATTAGAGTGTCCCAGCAATGCTCCCAGACCACGAAACTCACCCACAAACAGACGGAACCCCCCCTAAGAGCACCTCAAAGGCAAGCAAGTCATCAAAAACACAAAACATTTTCCGCCTGGGATTTGGTCCAAAACACTTTTATCCGGTATTAGAGCTTCCCAGCAATGGCCCCAGAGCCGTCAACCCAGGAGAAAACGAGTAGAAGACCCCCAAACAGCCAAAGAGCAAAAGTACAAAAATGGGGACTTAGTCAATTTTTCACAAATTTCCCAAATCACTCCGCGCGCGCTCTGCAGCTAGGCCCTAACTCCCCTATGCCAGCATGGATTTGCTTCAAACCTCTTGCAAAGTAAAGTATATATAGCCAGCAGTGCTCCCAGACCACGAAACTCACCCACAAACACCAGGAAGCCCCCCAAACAGGCCCCTGAAAACGCTACATAGAGCAAAATGTCAGAAATAGCCAAAAAAAAATCGGCCTGGATTTTGTCCCAACCACTTCTACCCGGTTTTAGACCTTCCCAGGAATGCCCCAAGACCCGCCAACCCACCCGCCAAGAAGCATAACACCCCCAAACAGGCCAAAAGCAAAATCTCATACTTGCAATATTTCTGGGCCTTCAGTCCAAACGCGCTGCGTAGCTAGGCCATAAGTCGGGGTTGGCACGACGGATTTCCTGAAAAGCAAATGCAATCAAGATTAGAGTGTCCCAGCAATGCTCCCAGACCACGAAACTCACCCACAAACAGACGGAACCCCCCCTAAGAGCACCTCAAAGGCAAGCAAGTCATCAAAAACACAAAAAAAATTCCGCCTCGGATTTGGTCCAAACCACTTTTAGTGCTTCCCAGCAATGGCCCCAGACCCGTCAACTCACCTGCAAAGAGGTAGAACAACACCCCCACAAGTGCTGAGTCTTTCTTCATTGGGCGTAAACCAGCCCTCTGCTTTGATGGAAATAGGAGTCTGGAGGAGGAGGATAGAGGAGCATGTTCTTCTGAACTTGTGAACCTGAGGAATGCAGACTGCGGCACCTTCAAATCAATTAGCAAACAAGTGAAGACAGTTCTGCTGATGGGCTTGTTTTTGTGATTATCTGATTAAAGTTTGAATTATATTAACTGTGCACAACAAAGAAAGACAGACACACAGGAATAAAAGTGAATAAGGATGAAAAAGAAAGTTATTGATTCGTTGTCTCATTTTCAGGGCTCGGTATCACGGTCCAGGAATAAGAATAAGGCTTCGTCATCATACTCTGCGAATTCAGGCAGGGTGAGCTCAGTGTCACCTGACAGAGTCAAAATTCCCTCATCTATGTTGCTGGCCACCTCCTCTTCATCCGGCACGCTCTCTCGTACTCTGAAATCTGGTGGTATGAGGTGCTGATTCATCTTGATCATTGTTAACCTCTCCACATTTTTGGGCGAGAGGCGGCTCCGTTTGGGAGTTACAATCCCACCAGCCGCACTGAAAACCCGTTCAGAAGACACGCTTGCGAGTGGGCAAGACAAGTAGTTTAAAGCCAGGTTGGTGAGCTGTGGCCACAATTCTTTTTTCCCATGCCAATACGCCAATGGGTCAGAATTAACATAGACCTCTGTTGAGTCATTCAGATAGTCCTTCACCATCGACTCAAGGTCCTCATCCAAGGTTCCTCCACTTTGCTTAGCTCTTGCTGTGCCTCTGACCTTTTGAGAACCAAACCCACGCAGAGCTAGCCAATCCTCTTCAGCCTCCAATGTTTCTGTTGTCTTTCGTGCAGATGATCTGGTTGCCGGTGTCTTTAACGGCTGAGAGGTCACTTGTGCCACAGCCACAGGTGCAGAAGTGGATTGTTTTGACTGGGGATGGCCTGCTGATGTACTGCCATTTCCAGCCGTTCTGTTTCAAACCTCTTGGCTGACAAGGCTAGCCAACGTTTGTACTTTGGAACATGTTCATCATCAAAAGGAAAGAATGCTTGGCCTGCCAGCGCCTTTTTGTAGCGTGGATCCAGAATAGTAGCACAAAT
Organism: Lissotriton vulgaris; assembly: GCF_964263255.1. NCBI lineage: Eukaryota > Metazoa > Chordata > Amphibia > Caudata > Salamandridae > Lissotriton > Lissotriton vulgaris. The sequence goes on along the minus strand of NW_028255051.1, from coordinate 387,291 downwards.
GTAATGCTGTTCTGAGTGGATCTTTTTAAGACGTTCATCACCTTGTAGGAGCTCTAATAATTGCTCAGCCAGAAGCAAAGAGTCTTGGTTTTTGTCATCTTTTCCAAACACAGAACACACCTCCTTCAGTTGGTCCTCCAGCATGTACAACAATGGGATAGCTTTTCCCAAATTAGAGTCCTCCTTGCTGACTGCACGCGTGAAGAACTCAAAAGGACGAAGCATGCGTGTCAGGCTTTCAACTATGTTCCATTGCGGCCCACCCATCCTCAGCTCCTCTGTACCCTCTTTAAGGAAATATTGATTGAGTTCCGTATACTGCTCATACAGACGCTCAAGCATGTAGAAGGTTGAGTTCCAACGTGTTACCACCTCCTGGATGAGTGCTTTCACTGGCATTTGACGTTGATATAGCAGGCTCCTCAGCTGCTTCCGGGCCTTAAAAGAATGCCTGAAATGCTTGCACATTTTTCGGCAGGTCTCCAATACACTGTACGCTGCACTGCCTTTATTACCCAAGAATTTTTGGACAACCAGGTTTATACAGTGCGCCAAACACGGCACTCTGAAATAGTAACCGTCCCTCATGGCCTTAACTATATTGGCGCCATTGTCCGTGGAAATATAACCAACCTTGCGTTTTAGTGGGGACAGCCAGTTAAGGACCTTTGTGTTAAAGACATCCAAAATGTTTTCTGCTGTGTGACGTTTCTCCAAACCAAACATGGCTAGTGTTGCATGTTTCCGAGCACCTTTAAAAACAATGTTCGTGTCAACACCTGCGTTTAGCTTTGCTTTAGCCCCTGAAAAAGAGACCCAGTGTGCAGTGATGCACATGTAATCAGCGCCTGCGCCACTGGTCCACATGTCTGTTGTCAGATGTATAGTGTGAACAGCACTCTTCTGCAAAGCTGCCCCAATCACCTTCAGAACATCTTCATGTAGTGCTGGAACCGCAACTCGGGCAAAATAGAACCGGCTAGGAACCTTCCATTTAGGGCAGAGCGCTGTCACTAATTCTAGAAAACCAACCCCTTCTACAAAAGAAAAAGGGAGAAGGTCCAGAGCTAGCATTTTAGCCAGCTTAGTGTTATACAGACGGGTCATTGGGTGGTTGCGTTCATATTGCGCTTCTGTAAACAACATCTTTTTAATGTTGCCCTGGACCAAGGATTTACGGGATGATGATCTCTTCGACCCAGTTACGGTCGCTGATGAACTTTTCCGCATTGATGTCTCACTCTCTCCCACACTCTTAGTGTGGCTCCCATGGGGTGTGCTGCTGACAGGGGAACTGGGTGTAAGTGAAGTGTTTGAATCGTCTTCTTCCTCCTCGTCATCATCAGATGAAAAATCAACGTTTTCATTGCGTGCAATTCGGGCTTCCTTGATCGCGTGTAGGTGCGCAAACCATTGGACATCGTGCGTTCTCCTAAGATGACCTCTCTGGCCTCCGGTACCATAGTTGGTACCAAACTTACCACGACTAACTTGAAGCTTACAAATGCTACAAATGGCTACGTTTTCCTTTTTTGGGCAAACACTAAAGAAGTCCCAAACTGGAGACTTGAAATGTCTTCGGGGGCCGGAGGAGGCGGCGATACTGGTGGTGGTGGTCCTGCTGCTAATGCCAGATGAAGTGGAGGATGTGGATTGCCGAACTTCAGTACGTTTTGCACTTTCACCACCACGAATTGAGGTCGAGGATGAGGTGGGTACCTTCTTGCGAGGAAGAAATATGGAAGCGGTAGGTTTTGGTGTACTACTTAACTCCAAATCTAATGATTCCATTTCCATTGCCTCCTCGCCGACATCATCATCACGCTCAGCAGCTTCTCGGGATAGGGTCAAAATGTCTCTTTGCTGCATGCCCGGTGGGGCTGCAGTGACCTTTGTGATGACTGGCTCGTCGTCATCGTGAGAGGCTTCATCACCAGCAGTATCTGTCACTTCTTGTTGAGCCTCATCACACTCCATAGGTTTGAGTTTTTGGACGACCTTCCTTTTACGCTTAGGTACCGGTGTCAGATCATGGTGTGCCTCACTGTCAGACCGCAGTTGTGGTTCCCAAGCTGGATCTGTATCATCAGAAGGAGGTGGGCTTGAAGAAGATGTAGACACCCCCCTTGATCTTTTCCTTGCTAGGGATGTGGAAGACAATGAATGATCATCAGGAGGAGTGGCTTCCAATGATACCTCGGCTTCATTGTCGATTTCCTGATGTGCCCCTACTTCGGGAGGAACAACTATTGTGGGCACTTGTGAACCTCCATGCACCTTTGCTTGCGCATCTCCTTTTGCTGACTCTCCTTCCACATGTACTTGGGCGTGTACTTGCACATGGTGTTGTTGTTGCGGCTGTGGTTGTTCAACACTTGTCAGATGAGTTACAACAACCTGTGTTGATTCAGGGACATTGCTGCTACTTTCTTGCGATGAGCCAACATCACTGGTCGATGGTGATTGGAGAAGTACACTGACTGCCTCTGAAGCACTCAGGGGCTTTGACTTAAGTTGGCGTGGTGGTGGAGGCACTGAACCCAATGGAGCAGGGGTGCTGCTCCCAGCTTGGTCCCCAGCAGATCCTGCTGCTGCAGGCGTACTTTTTTTTTTTCTCCCAAAAAACGTGGCGGGTGGCACACCAGCCTCCTTGGTAACTTGCTTCTTCTGCTCCTTACTAGCAACTTTCTTGCTAGAGGAGCTACGGAGACCTTTCTTTGGGGCCATCTTCTTCAGAGCAGGTCAGACAGCAGGCCGCAGTTGCACGAATTGTAGAGTTGTCTGAGGCCAGACGTGACGTCGCGTGACGTTATGCTGCACACACACACCGCTGCAGGACTTCTTCCTGGCACTGGTGGTTCTCTTGAGTCTTGTGCACCTAAAAAAAATGGAAGACAGAGGAACATCAGTTCAGTTATAGAGCACAAAAAAATCGAAAAACACTGCAAAATCAGCACAATCCCAATCCATCCATGCCCTCCATAATGTTTAAATTCAAGACAACCCACAGAAAGACTAGGCCCATGCAAGACTCACTACCCCTGGGCATAAATAAAGGTTGAAAAGTAGGCAAAATGGTTGGAGGCCTAACAACAAAGCCTGCATTCAAAATGGCCACTTGCCTCCTAGCACATGGCCAGGGCCTGCCTGTACCAGCACTCAAAATGGCCCCCACCCACATGGCCTGTCCCCATGAACAATCCAAAAAATCGAAAAACACAGAAAAATCAGCACAATCCCCATGCCATCCATGCCCTCCATGATGTTTAAATTCAAGACACCCCACAGAAAGACTAGGCCCATGCACCACTCACTACCCCTGGTCAAAAGGCCCCAACAACAGGTCAAAAATCGAAAAACACTGCAAAATCAGCACAATCCCATTCCATCCATGGCCTCCATGATGTTTAAATTCAAGACAACCCACAGAAAGACTAGGCCCATGCAAGACTCACTACCCCTGGGCATAAATAAAGGTTGAAAAGTAGGCAAAATGGTTGGAGGCCTAACAACAAAGCCTGCATTCAAAATGGCCACTTGCCTGCCAGCACATGGCCAGTGCCTGTAGCTGCACTCAAAATGGCCACCAGCCACATGGCCTGTCCCTCCCCATGAACACCCCCAAAAATCGAAAAACACTGCAAAATCAGCACAATCCCATTCCATCCATGGCCTCCATGATGTTTAAATTCAAGACAACCCACAGTAAGACTAGGCCCATGCAAGACTCACTACCCCGGGCATAAATAAAGGTTGAAAAGTAGGCAAAATGGTTGGAGGCCTAACAACAAAGCCTGCATTCAAAATGGCCACTTGCCTGCCAGCACATGGCCAGTGCCTGCAGCTGCACTCAAAATGGCCACCAGCCACATGGCCTGTCCCTCCCCATGAACACCCCCAAAAATCGAAAAACACTGCAAAATCAGCACAATCCCATTCCATCCATGGCCTCCATGATGTTTAAATTCAAGACAACCCACAGAAAGACTAGGCCCATGCAAGACTCACTACCCCTGGGCATAAATAAAGGTTGAAAAGTAGGCAAAATGGTTGGAGGCCTAACAACAAAGCCTGCATTCAAAATGGCCACTTGCCTCCTAGCACATGGCCAGGGCCTGCCTGTACCAGCACTCAAAATGGCCCCCACCCACATGGCCTGTCCCCATGAACAATCCAAAAAATCGAAAAACACAGAAAAATCAGCACAATCCCCATGCCATCCATGCCCTCCATGATGTTTAAATTCAAGACACCCCACAGAAAGACTAGGCCCATGCACCACTCACTACCCCTGGTCAAAAGGCCCCAACAACAGGTCAAAAATCGAAAAACACAGAAAAATCAGCACAATCCCATTCCATCCATGCCCTCCATGATGTTTAAGTTCAAGACAGCCCACAGAAAGACTAGGCCCATGCTAGACTCAAATACCCCTGGTGAAAAGGCCACAAGTACAGGCCCAAAAAACGAAAATCACTGAAAAATCTGCACAATCCCATTCCATCCATGGCCTCCATGATGTTTAAATTCAAGACAACCCACAGAAAGACTAGGCCCATGCAAGACTCACTACCCCTGGGCATAAATAAAGGTTGAAAAGTAGGCAAAATGGTTGGAGGCCTAACAACAAAGCCTGCATTCAAAATGGCCACTTGCCTGCCAGCACATGGCCAGTGCCTGTAGCTGCACTCAAAATGGCCACCAGCCACATGGCCTGTCCCTCCCCATAAACACCCCCAAAAAACGAAAAACACTGCAAAATCAACACAATCCCATTCCATCCATGGCCTCCATGATGTTTAAATTCAAGACAACCCACAGAAAGACTAGGCCCATGCAAGACTCACTACCCCTGGGCATAAATAAAGGTTGAAAAGTAGGCAAAATGGTTGGAGGCCTAACAACAAAGCCTGCATTCAAAATGGCCACTTGCCTCCTAGCACATGGCCAGGGCCTGCCTGTACCAGCACTCAAAATGGCCCCCACCCACATGGCCTGTCCCCATGAGCAATCCAAAAAATCGAAAAACACAGAAAAATCAGCACAATCCCCATGCCATCCATGCCCTCCATGATGTTTAAATTCAAGACACCCCACAGAAAGACTAGGCCCATGCACCACTCACTACCCCTGGTCAAAAGGCCCCAACAACAGGTCAAAAATCGAAAAACACAGAAAAATCAGCACAATCCCATTCCATCCATGCCCTCCATGATGTTTAAGTTCAAGACAGCCCACAGAAAGACTAGGCCCATGCTAGACTCAAATACCCCTGGTGAAAAGGCCACAAGTACAGGCCCAAAAAACGAAAATCACTGAAAAATCAGCACAATCCCATTCCATCCGTGCCCTCCATGATGTTTAAATTCAAGACAACCTACAGAAAGACTAGGCCCATGCTAGACTCAAATGCCCCTGGTGAAAAGGCCACAAGTACAGCCCCAAAAAACGAAAATCACTGAAAAATCAGTACAATCCCAATTCATCCATGGCCTCCATGATGTTTAAGTTCAAGACAACCCACAGAAAGACTCAGTCCACCCACCACTGAGTACCCCTGGGCAAAAGGCCCCAAAACAGCCCAAAAATCGAAAATTCCAAAATTTTAATTGCAGCAACTGTAATGCCCCAAACAAACTTACTTGTAAAATTTCTAATCCAACAGTGATCCAAAGAAAGTCAAAAAGGCCTCAAATCCAAATATCCAGCAGCATCCACAAAAAGTAATCCTTCCAGCTCCAGACCCAAATGAAAAGTGACCAGGAGATGGACAAAGCACTGGGAGGAGCCTGCTGAACAGGAACAGGAAGTTGAAGACTGTGGGGCACTTCCTTCCTCCCACCCCCCTGTCCCCCTCCCCAAAATGGACTCCTCGCTAAAAAAGTGCAGGCAAATGTCAAACTAAGGAGTTATTCAGATAAAAATCATCATTTCTAGAAGGTTTATGCTGCTTGCTGGTGGATTTCTTGTGCAGAATTGCAAATTTATATTTTCGCTCGCCGCATCTCAAATCTCGCAATTGCGAAGTACCGCGAGACGTGATCTCGCCGTACTCGCGTTGACAAACTATCGCTGGCAAGCCGCGATGACGTAATCGCGCTCGCCAATTCCCGCGGGATCACACAGCAAGATCCAAAATGGCGCAGCACTCGCAAACTATCGAAAAAAACAACTCGGCAAACAATGATAAACGCCGCGCGCCGCAAAAATTGTATCACCAACGCCACGCGCCGCCAAAAAAATCCGCTGCGTGCGAATTTGCGGATTTTGCGGGAAATTCGCAAATCTCGCGGATTGCGGATTTCCCGAAAATCCGCAAAATCCGCAAGCGTAACGGATTTTCCGCCCATGCTTAGTCTGAAGAGCAGCATGCAAGGAAAAGAAAAGTGAAATTTTGTGATCAGGAGTTAGAGATTCTAATAGAAGAGGTCACAGCGAGACAGGAGCAGTTGTTTGGCAAACAGTCCCTTAAGGTGCCTGAAGGGGTAAAAAGGAAACTTTGGCTGGCAATACAAGCCAAAGTTAATGCAGTTGGCATAGCACACAGAGACATCACCAACCTGCAGAAAAGATGGTATGATCTGCGCAGTCGCGCAAAGAAAAAATTGCGACCCGCATTAAAACTGCCAGAAGGACTGGTGGAGGACCTCCCAAAGACAAGCCAAATACACCCCTTGAGGACATTGTTGAAGGAACCCTTTCCACAGAAGCGGTGATTGGATTAATCGACATTGACACATCAGAGCTACCAGGAACTTCTCAAGGTAAAGATGCTTTCTGTTCTTGTAGATGTAATGTTTGTCTTTGCTGGCCATTCCAAACTACATCATAAGTGATGTTGCTTTGTTTCACCATCAGCTTCAATGTTTTTCCTGTGGATGTGTGTGCAATACTACTTTTCATAGTAGCTGCAATGCATCATGGTACTTGTAGTTTATTTTTTTACATATGCAGAAGAAATTAGTAAATTGTGTTTTCCAAAATCAGAAATAAATACATGTAGTAATAGGCAAACAAAGTAGGCTGAAAACATGTACTGGATTTGCAAATGAAGTACTTTATTGAAAGCAACATAAAGTACTTTTCACACATAGTAATCACATTTTTGCACTCTTTTAACCATAGATGCAGACCTGGACACACATTTCATAGACTTTGCTGAGTCTTTCACTGAGGATTTTGCTGAATTCAGTTGAAAATCATTCAGAAGCATCCTCACCAACAGTCCAGAGAAGTAATCCACGCCACAGAGTACGTCAACTTCCAGAGTCAGACAGCGATGTACCTCAAAATGAAGTGGTTCAAGTCCAAAATACTCCACAGAACCCTGCTCCTCTTCAAAGACAGCTTGGCAGACGTCATAGATTGCAGCAATTTTTTAGGCGCAGGACACGTCATGGCCAGCGTAGATCAAATATTGATGATGAAAACCAGTGCCAGTGTGGTAGAATTGAAACTTTTAAAAGTTCAGCGTCTGCAAGGCAAAGACATTAGAGTCATTAAAAGAAAATTAAGTAATATCAGTGATGATTTCAGTGCCATTTGTACTAGTTTATCACAAATATCTGCACTGATGGAAACTGCACATATGGTGTCCTCTGAAAAAATGGACAAAATAGCAACTTCCATGGATTCCATGTGTGCAACAATGCAGGCACAGTATTTATTACAGTCTAAAAGGTCAAACTGGTCTTTCATGTCCATGCAATCATGTAGTAGGGAAATGAATAGAATGTGCATGGCCACAACCCAGCTCATCAAGAATGCAGTTGCCATGCAGAAGGGCCTGAGAAAGTGCTGTGATGATGTTTCAAGAGGAATGTCCTCACTCATGACTTTAACAAATAACATGCAAGCTGTGAGAAATAGTGAAATGCCTGTGGAAGGGGAGGTCAGTCATGGTGGGGCAGATGTAGCAGATCAAGGGAGTAGTAGCCAAGTTGCGGAACGCCGCAGCAATAGGAAAAGTGGCAAAGGAACCAGCATGACCAAGGGCACTGACAATGTCACAAGTAAAGCCTTAGGGGTGAGAGGTAGAAGAAAATAGCATGTTTCCAAATGTGACATGATACATTTGTCATAATAAGATTTATGCTTTTCATAAGTTTGCAATCAGTCAATACATGTAACTTTACTTTCTCCAAAAGCCATTATGATGTCTAAAAGTTTTTTTTAACTTCATTTCAAATTGAACTTAATAAACAGAACTTGTCACCAAAATATCAGCATTGTAAGTGTCATACCTGTATTAAAAGTAATGTTGTGTGATCTCTGCCCTCCTTCTCCTTCCCTCTGCAGCGTCTGGTCCATGTATTCTGGCTTGGGGTTGTTGGGGTTGGTTGTTATTGTTATTGTTATTGTTATTTTTGATTTGTAGCGCGCTCAATCACCTACAGGCCTCTAAGCGCTCGGGAATCGATGGCAAACAACAACTTTGACAGTACAGAGGGCATCCACTAGCCTACGTGGCTCACAGGGCTCTCCTGAACAACAGCGTTTTCAGCCCCTTTCTGAAACGTAGGAGGTTTCCTTCCTTTCGTAGTGGCTCAGGTAGTGTGTTCCATAAATGCGGAACCAGCACCGAAAAGGCTCTACCGCCCTTGGTGGCAAGTTTGTACCGAGGGCAGACTAATAGCTGAGAGTCTGAGGACCTAAGAGCTCTCTTTGGGCTATACATTGCCAGGCGATCTTTGATGTAAGCAGGTGCCATGCCATAGATGGCTTTATGGGCGATGCACAGATTTTTAAATTCCACTCGCTCCTTAATAGGGAGCCAGTGGAGGCTTTGTAGCAGGGGGGATGCTTTAGTGTGTCTTGGCTGTCTGAAGATAAGACGAGCGGCATCATTCATCACCACCTGAAGCCTTTTTATCAAAGTTTTTGGTAGGCCAAGGTAGAGGGCATTTCCATAATCTATGCGTGAAATCACAGTCGCTGCGATGATGGAACGTAGCATAGATTGGGAAATGATAGGCACTAATTTCCGTAGCTGTCGGATGATATTAGTACAGCTGCCCACCACTGAAGAGATTTGGCTGACCATAGAGAGGTCACAATCCAGTTTGATCCCCAGGCTCTTCACGTTCAAACTGGGTTTTGGGGCTGGACCTAACTCTGCGGGCCAGTAGAGGTCACACCATGGTGAGGTGGTAGATGAAATAACCAAGACCTCAGTCTTATCTGGATTGATTTTTAGGAGGTTTCCTGTCATCCACTGGACCGTGTGTCTCAAGATATTCTGAGTGTGGAGTTGGGCGGTGTTTGTATTGTCAACACTCAGCAGCAGCTGCGTGTCGTCTGCGTAGATATATACTGTGCAGCCCATACTCGCCAGGGAGGCAACCAGAGGCTGCAGATATAGGTTAAACAGCAGTGGGGATAGGGCCGAGCCCTGAGGTACCCCACATTCTATTTCTCCCACTGCGGAGATTTCTTCTCCGAGTTGTATTCTTTGTGTCCTTCCTGACAGAAAGGACTGCAACCACTCGAAAGCCCGGCCTTTGATGCCAAAGTCACTCAGCCTTTCCAGTAGCAGCGCATGACTGACGGTATCGAACGCCGCTGAAAGGTCTAATAAAATCAGGGCGCTCGGTTTTTTACCGTCAGCCAAGCCTCTCAGTTCATCCAGCACCGAGAGCATCACCAACTCGGTGCTGTGGTGTGCTCGGAACCCTGCTTGTCGTTCGTGAAGCAGGGAGTGGGACTCCAAGTACATGGACAAAGATTTTAATACATGTTGCTCCAGTACTTTAGAGAGGAATGGTAGCTGAGAGATCGGCCTATAGTTTTTTAGTATTGCGGGATCTGCGCGAGGTTTTTTCAACAGCGGTCTTACCCGTGCTTCCTTAAGTGCTGCTGGTAGTTGTCCTAATTCCAGGGATCTATTTAGGAGATGGATGACTTGCTCCTCCAATAGTGGACGGGCTGCCTGAAAAACTTTAGGTGGACAAGGGTCCACTGGAGATCCAGATTTGATTCTGGCCATCAACTGCTGCAGGCTCAAGATGTCAATCTCTGGAAACAGTGTGATAGCACAGTCAGTTTGATTTTGGGGGATTATAGGTGTAGCCATTCCATTAAGCGGCCCATTTTTTATGTCCTGGATGATAGTTCTTACTTTCTCCAAGAAATAATCCTGAAAGCAATTGCAGTTTATGGGAGACTGAACGCTGTCTGGTTTTTTAGTCAACTCAGACAGGATCTTAAAAGTCTCTTTCTGCACGTTGACTGCCTTACTTAGACGGGATTCGTAGTACTCGGCTTTGGCAAGGATGATGTGTTTTTTGTATGCGTTCCAAGAGGCACGGTAGAGGTTCCTGGCTGAGTCCAGTTTAGTTTTCCTCCAGCTTCTTTCTAGGGCTCTAAGTTTCTTTTTATGGTCCCTCAGTGCTGGCGTGAACCAAGGGGCATCCTTACCCGGGCCTTTTAGCGCCTTCATTTTTATTGGCGCTATCTGATCAATAGCTAGTGTCAGGGAACGCGTTAAAACCGCGTATTACTGATCTAGACTATGATCTAAGTTCGGGGGGCAATCTCTGGGCAGGAATACCTCGGTCAGGGTCCTCAAATCGACCTCTGCCCATTTGCGGGTTTTCCTAGCCTCCAATGTTGTTTTGATTATTTGGCCCTTAATATGTAGCTCACAGGAAATTAGGTAGTGATCAGACCAGATACATGGGGCAACTTCTTTCAGCGTTAGTGAGGGGTCTGTAGTCCATACAAGGTCAAGGGTATGACCTTTAGTGTGCGTGGGGACATTCACGATCTGTTTAAAGTTTAGCGCTGACATCAAAGTGTCCAAATGGCGCATAGGAGCGTCCCAGTGAGGTTTATCCCAGTGCAAGTTGAAGTCTCCTGTGACTAAGATTTTCGAGTAGTGAGTACAAAGGTCAGATATGATGGGGGCGAATAAGTCCTGGAAGGTTGGGGTTGCGTTGGGAGGGCGATAGACCGCTAACACCACCCAGCATGAGCTGTTTACTGTGATTTTCACCCCAAGCAGATCAGCCAGGTCGACTGTCTCTGATAGTAGGATTTCTACTGACAGCATCTTTTTGAAAATCACAGCTACCCCACCGCCCCGTGTGTTTCCTGGGCGGTTTTGCCATAAAGCATCATAGCCGCTGGGGAGAGCGGCCAGGATGTCTGGCATTGAGCTCTCACTCATCCAGGTCTCTGTTAAGGTCAGTATATCAGTGTCGCTGTTTTGCAACAGGTTATAGACCTCGACGTGGTGGCAGTGGAGTGATCTGGTATTTAGACATGCTATTTTCAGGGTAGAGAATGCATCTTGATGTATAGTGTTCAATGGTTTGTAGATAGCATGTGTTCTTAGTATCTTCAGGGTGTTGTTATCAAGGCAAGCCTCACCCTTATCCAGATTACGTAGGTCTTCCGAGGTGTAGGAGCGCATTAGTCCAGAGGTCCCTGCCCCCGAGCCCGTCCGTGCGCGGATGGGCGCAGACGGGCTGGACTCTGGCGCGACTCCGGCGACGCTCCGGCGAGCCCGCCGCGCGTGCCCGCTGCGCGTCAGCATGGTTGTCTATGTTTTGCAAGACATCCTCAAAATCCAATTTAAGTCCTCTCTTAGTCGCTACGTTGTGCAGCATGGCACATGTTGCTACAATCTTACAGCAAACCTCAGGGCGATATTATAAGGCACCTCCTGTTTTATGCAGTATGTGAAATCTAGATTTCATTACTCCTAAAGTTCTTTCAATGACATTGCGTGTTGAAATATGGGCATGGTTGTACTGTTGCTCTTTGCGAGTAGTAGGAGTCAGATAGGGTGTGAGTATCAAAGATCTGACACCATAAGCACTATCACCTACAGTACATAAAAAGGTGGAATACAAGCTATTAGTGTTAAAGCAAAGTATTATTTCTCAACTTAAATATGTTTCTATGAAAATCACTTACCAAGCAAATAACCATCACCAAATTCTCCAGCCAGCAGTCTACCATGAATAGCACTGTGTCTAAAAATGTAGGAGTCATGGGCACTCCCAGGGAAGCTAGCAGCAAGATCAGTGATAATAGTTTTGGAGTTGCATATAGCTTGAATGTTGAGGGAATGGTAACATTTCCTATTGCGGAAAATGTACTCATTGTCAGAAGGAGGACAAATAGGAATATGTGTGCCATCTATGCAGCCTATTACATGTGGGAAATGTGCCAAGTTGTAGAAGTCTAACTTGGTTTGAAGCGATTCCTGCACAGTTGTAGGGAAAGTAATGTAATGCCTTATCCTTAACAACATAGCATCTAGAAAATTATTAAAGAACCTAGACAGTGAACTCTGGGAGACCCCACCAGCAATGGCTATGACACCCTTGAAAAACCCCGAGGCAAGAAGGTGGAGCGAACAAAGTACCTGTACATGAGTAGGAATGGCTTGTGTCCTACGTGTCTGCCTCTGCAAAATTGGGTCCAAATCTGCAATCAACTCTAAAATTGAATCGCCATTGAGCCTATACTTATCATATATCTCTGGCTTTGTCGGCCCTAATAAAGTTATGCACAATCTAAAAATTCTTTCACTAATCATCCTTCTCCTCCTAGCAGCAGCTCTCAACCTCATCCTACGTGCAACTACAATGACTGCAGCCATAGTGAATGTATGTAAGATGCATTGGTGTTCCCCTTATATGCCTTTATAATCAATTTCACATGATGCACTGCTAGGAAAAAAAATACCACGAGCTCAGACCTTTTCTAAAAATAAGAATTGCAATTTGCGATTTCTAAGAAAATCGCAAATTGCGATTTTTCGTGCATGCACTTTCTGGTACTGAAAATGCGATTCCTTATTTTTTGCGAATTAATTTAGAAATCGCAAACAATATTGCGATTCCTAAATTTGCGAAATGGACTTTAGAATTGATGCATCCCAAAATTCAATTTTGCATTCGCAAACGTCCAATTTCTGCGAATGGCACCGTTTGCGAATGCAAAAACGAATGATGCATGTGCCCGCATATGCCACTAATATATCTATCAGGTGCCTAGCAGTGGGGCTTTGTCCTTGTCTCAATCTCCTGACTGAACATAGACTTCTCAACTCATGAAAAATAAATGTATCATACTTAGAAGGTGCCCTGGAAGGGTCAACTTCTGTGGGGAGAGGCACACTAGGCTCTCCTCCTAAGGACATTTTCTAGTGAGGTGTGGTGTGTGCACCTACCTACACTAAATGTTATCTACTAGAACCTCTCTAGGAGTTGTAGTCAGGGTGTGCTAAGCCTTTTGCTCTACAACAACTAAGTTCAGTAGAACTTAAAGTATTATAAGACTTGATTTATATGAACCTACTGGTACCTTAATGTGATCTTTCAAATGATATCACAAGATTAAATGGTAAAACAAATTCAAGCTCTTATCCCTTCGGCTGCACACCAATGTAAGAAGTTAGCCTGGCATATGCTGTCCACTATTCTAGTGGGCACCTTTGACCAGTCTAAATGACTCTTATTGATGGTGGTTGTAAAGTCGACCTTATAGACAAGCTATTCTAGTGGTAGCATGGACCAGCAGTCTTAGGCTAAACTCCAAAGAACATGTGAAGCTGTTTGTTTTACCAATTATAATCCATTGAATGCCAAATGAAAGGACACCACACAAGGTAAATATTAAATATATATGTATTTATTTCTAACATAACCCCTCTGGACTCTTTAGGAGGTCAGAGGCAAAAGTATATTACAAGTTACTCAATTAGCATACCAAAAGTTTCACAAATACAGTTTTGCCCTAGGGGCCTCCAAAACCATATACTAAAATAGTGGTATAAGAGCCACTACAGAAATAGTGAATAGGCCTAGGGCCTAGAGAATCGCTGGGGCTACACTGGACAACCAAAGGTTAGGAAGTAGGACACCCACGGGAGACGTGTGCAGCGTGTTAACACAGTCGTGAGTTTTCCATTGAGTTACAATGGGGACGAAGAAGTTACAAAGTTAAAGATTTAGGGCACTTCCGGATGGACTATAACAAAACCACTTTAAACTAGGACACTTGGATAGTCAATACCCACGGGAGCACCGGAGTACTCGAGTTACCTCACCCAGGGTAGCCGGGTGCATAGGTGTCTTTTGGTGTCGGGTTTCGTTGATCGTTTCAATGGAGATCTGCAAAGAAGTGCTGCAGGCGACCAGGTGAAAAGTGTCCGGGTGGATCCAAGGCTGGATCGAAGATCTGAAGAACCTGAAAGCAGAGGGGACAGAGTCTGGGTCACTAATCAGTGACCTGGAAGGTACCAGGAAGGAACCAGGCGATGTTGCGTCGATTCAGGTGAAGAAGGTGAAGCTTGTCTCTGCAGCCATGAGGACCAGGAGAGGAGTCGACGACAACCAGGAGCTGGATTCAAACTGTCCTACAAAGGATCTAGATGTCTGCGGTGTCGGTATCCGGATTGGACCGATCAAGCCTTGGCAAACGCAATCCACTCAGGAAGTGAAGATTGGCTTCGAGTCAGACCAGCAAGGTCTGGGGAACTTCTCCTGTGAAGGGAAGCTGGAGTAATCCTGGAGCAACCAGGCCAGTGTTGTAAATTCAAACAGAAGTCTTCAGAGGGCTAACTAGCCAGCGGGCTAGGAACCGGGAAGACGCGTCAAGCTGAAATGCAAGAGCAGGCCCCACGCGACACTCGTGGAGTGTGGAGGGCTGAACTTCGGTGCAAATGACGCTCGGGTCTAGGGCTTCTCATACTCCAATGCACAACTGCGAGGGTACCTCGGGAGTCGAGCAGTTAGCAAAATGCAGGAGGTCCAGGGTGTCTGGTACCACGTCTCTCGTGTCCGCCACGGGTCTCAGTTTTGCTGTGGGTGTGGGTCAGAGTCTGAGAAGTCTGGAAGTCCAGGTCCTGCATCGCTGAGTCTTCGGGATCCAGCAGGAACATTGACAAAGCAGACCGGCAAGTTACTGGTGGTGCCTGTTTGCACAGGGTGGTCACTCCTTGACCACAAGGGAGATGTGTTCAGTCTTCTAGTCGAAATAGAATGTCGAAGGTCCAAGATTTCTGTATCAAAGTTTCATTCCAGGATAATCTAAAGTCTGGGGACACATCTCCTATCTTTATACTGATTTTAGGGGCTGGATTACATGATAGGTCCCTCCTATGCGTGGACCTGAGAAGGGGGTGGTTACACCCCTTTCCCTTTGTCCAGTTTCGTGCCAGAGCTGGGCTGGAGTGCCCCAGCAACTGGTCTGAACCGGGCTATGCATGGAGCACCTTGTGTGCCCCAGGCAGTGTCTGAAAAAGCATATTTCCATTCAACCCACCCTGCCCAATACACCACAGGCTGTCTTGGGAAGTGCTGGCACCTCCCTCGACAGGAAACCTATTGTCCAGGCCTCCCTTGCTGGAGTTTCCCCCAGCTGCAGGAGGTCAGACTCGTGTCTGTGGCAGAAGCATCCATTTTGTGATGCTGAGGCTCTGTTTACCTTTAACAGGGTAAAGCAGTACTTACATGTCTTCTTCCTCTAGAAGGGTGGAATGCTACCCCCACCCCCAGGACTGGTGGGGGGTGGGGGAAGTATTCCAAAGTGTTTGACACCTTACACGACATGTTTTGATAAAGCCAAACCAAAGTTAGCATTAACTGTAAGGATTATAATGCACTTAAGAGTATATGGTATGGCTATATCATAGACCAGCTATTCGGAGATGGTTCCGAAAGCTGCAGAGGGGCTCATCTCATGCTAGGGCACCCTCTCTCATAAAATCAAGCACTCTGCCTCCAGGATTGTTAAGGCCTGCCGTAGGAGTTACTTATAGGCTACTATGTGCCTATATATAAGGTAGATATAGGTATACTATATCTAAGTAAGGGGTGATTACACCACCTTACCCAAGCTGAGTGATCAGCCTGTGGTGTCAGTTTAGATGGCCAGCCAGGGGTGGCATAATACATGCTTCAGCCCCTGGTAGGCCTTGGATGCACCTATGCCCTGGGTACCTATGGTACAATATACCGGGGCTCACAAAGGTGACCCAGTAACCAATCTGGTATGTACCTAAAGTACATGGTATCAATTTAGAGAGAGAAAAGCTGGGCTGTGGGTCTGATTAGCAGGCCCTCAGCCACACTAAAGTCGAAAAACCAGAAAATCACAGCAAAAAGTGGGGGTGACCATAGGAAGCAGACCCTACTCTCCTACAATAGGTAGGCATTGCAGTACTAAAAATTAATTTTAGAGGTTTTCACTACCAGGTAATGTAAAACTTAAAGGTGCATGTCCTAATTTTGAATGGCCCTTATGGGCTATTTAGGGCCCGAGTTAGGGGTGACTTACATGTAGGAAAAAAAGAGTGATTTAGACCTGGCAAAATGTTTACTTTGCCAGGTCAAAATAGCAATTTAAAACAGCACATCCAGGCTGCAATGGCAAGTCTAAGACAGGTTTACAAGGCTACTTAAGTGGGTGGTACAAGAAGTGCTGATGGACAACTAGTAGCATTTGGTTTATAGGGCCTGGTTACATACAGTACCATTTTACTAGGCACTTGCACACAAATTAAATATGACAATTAGGTATAAGTCAATTATGTCATGTTTAAAGGAGAGAGCACATGCAGGTTAACAGTGGTAGAGTGCAGAGGAACTGGTTCAGACCACAGAAGGCTGAAGACAGGACATTTGGGGATGACCCTGCAGAAATGGCCAAGTCGAACAATCAGGGCTGGCTTTAGCACTGGTGGCACCTGTTTTTTTGTTGTTGTTTTTTTTTTGTGTATCTTACATAGCGCACAGCTACCCCAACGGGGTGTCCCGGGGCTTGCATTGGGAACCCGTCCTGGCTTTTCCCTGTGAGATAACCCGTACTGGGAATCCCCAAGGTGAAAGCCAGGCATCCCGCCGCGGGGGGCCCTAGTGGAGATTAAGCAAGCTATTGCCCAGAGTTGCAGAGTGTGAACCCGTGATTCGAGTAGGCACCGAAGTGAGAATTGTCGAGTCCGTGGACACTTGGGCTCAGACCCTGCCGTGTCGGGAATTGAACCCTGGTCCCGGGTCTGATCTCAGCTTCCGGGTATGCCTCCTCTTACCATTGAGCCACACTTCTCCACTAATTAGTTCCAAAATCATTTTTGGTGCCTCTCCCCAAGACCTCCTCCTCGTATTCCCTCACTACTATTGGGCAAAAGGCCCCCTTATAGCTCCATGGCCCCTCTCTCACATGATTTTAAAACACTTGCAAAGGCTTCCTTTACTAATAGGAATGTATATCCACCCAAACGAACCCTTTTTAGCAACATAGGAAATAAATTACATAAGACTGGGGGAAAACATACATAACGTCCTAAGATATTTCATGTAGTCTGCATGCAGCTGTTTGATGATAGTTCATAACAGTCACTGTTCTATACTAGTGATGTATCTTAAGTTATGTGGTAACAAAAGGATCTTTGCAACAATAGTATTAATCCACTCAGTACGCCACATAAAAGACGGATCTGTTCTTTGTAGCAGGGTTATTAACCATCTGTGCTACTTTATACCACTAGGCAAAACTGGGATCTCTCTAACAAGAACATTAATCACAACATGCATCTTGACATTTTTATTGCTGCCTGAAAGCTGTGTCCACAAGGAACTCTGGAGAAGGTGTTTTGCATCGTAAGGTATTGCTAAGCACAATGCCCCCTGAGCTCATAACCCCCTTCCTAGCTCAACACCCAGTGGGGCCGCACTAGTCACACTGCCCTAAATCAGGCCCTGCGAATAGTAGGGAAAATGGAACAAACACAAAAATGGGTCTGAGAAGAGGGATAAAAAAGGGAGCACATTTACTAATGCTTTGCACTGCGTTTGCTTAATTTGTGTGACGCAAATATGACACAAAGTGTTAGGATGGAATTTATTATCTTGCACAAATCAAGTTTTGTGTTGGGTAATTTTCCAAAGTAAACACAGTTGTGCTAGATGCTGCCTAGCATTACTTTGTGTTCAGTGGGTGATTGATGGGTGGGCGTGAGCATTCCCATGCAACCACCCAAGGGCTTTGACGCACGTCCCAGTACATGAACCTTACATCCTCAAGGCAGGCGTAATGAGAAGAAATGCTTTCTTTTGTCCTAGTTTTTCCAATTTTCAATGTGTGCTGCATTTGGAAAAGCATCAAAGTATAACTTTTGTAGTGAAAGGCACTTCTCACAGTCCAAAACCTGTGCTTCAGAGACGCGCACACGCTTGCACTATGGTGCAAGGGCGTGTGCTTTGGGACATGGCAAATTGTGTGCCAGTGCTGGGGCAGAAAAAAATGCACCACATCTTAGTGGTGCAGGGTTGTTCTGCATTAAGGAATACTAAATGTGGGCCCATGAGTGTAGGCATTACTCATAGGTAGAAGGGAAACAGACACAAGACTGAACTTGGCGATAAAGAGAGGTACATTGTAGTGTAGATGGAAACCCTAAAGATTCAGACAGGAAGAGGGAAGAATACAAGGTCAGGTAAAAATAAATGAACAATTGGAAAGTCAAAATAGGGATTTTAGCTTTATGGTCCTGAAATGAATATGAAAGCCTCATATGTGGTAGGAGATGATGGACGGAGCGCCGAAACCTTTCTGACACTCCCCCCAGTCAATTGCAGATCTGGGTTTAATCCATCATCGTTGTTTAGATTGCTTCGCCACCCAGGTTCAGACCCGGCCATATGCAAATATGGGTCTGAACTGGGGTGGCGAAGTGAGCAGAAGAACGATGATCGATTTAACCCAGATCAAATTGTGACTGTGGGTGAGTGTCTTAAAGGTTTCAGCGCTTCGTCCATCATCTCCGTGTGTTTGCTTAATTTGCCCTAAGGTGGATGGGTGTACCCAGACATGGGTCCCCTGCTCACTTTGCCACTCGATTCAAGCTAGCTTGGCTGATGAGGAGTGTTACCCCGAAACTGGTCCTAGGATGCTTGCTTGCGATCCAGAAATGACCTGGCCTGGCAGTTCGGGCTGGACTGTTGAATGATGAACAGTGTCAGACTGATTTGCATATGGCTGAGTCTGAACTGAGGTGGCGAAGTGAGCAGAATAAAAATGATGGATTCATCCCAGATCTAACTGTGACTGAGGGTGAGTGTCTGGAAAGTTTCAGCCTTGCGTCCATCATCTTTTTGTCTTTGCTACATTTGATCTTGCCAGTAAGATGACAGAGATTACACATTTCAAGAATCATCCACGGATAAAAGTGTGCTTCTAAATAAAGTTCTTCGGAGAAAGGTAGGTAAACTCTGGAACTTTCTGTGGGCATGGATGTGTATTTACAAGTTGCTCCACATACAAGGACAACTAAAGTGTTGCTATTCCTTTGCACTCCAGTGCAGGAAACAGACGTGTGAGTTGAGTGGTTTGCAGTCACAGAGAAATAAATGTGTAATGATGGAAAGCTCAAGAACACTCGGAAATATTGAGATTAAAGGGTTCTGCTGCTCTTGAATAAAAAGGATGGATTTCAAGGAGAAATGTTAGATACATCCCACTGCAGATCTTCTGGCAAGAATAGTCTTTATGACAAAGTAAACAAGCATTGGCAAAGCCAATATATCTGGCATTGGCCACCAACCTTTCTCTTTTGATCATTCTTATTTTGTTCTCTCAGGGTTTTTGCAAAACGTTATTTTTAGGAAAGCTGCCAGGCCGTCATCAATCTAAAAAATCACTTGCTTGGCTAAAGGCAGAATTATGTTTAGTCTACAAAAAACTATAAATGACCATACAAGTCACTGTCACTGAAAGGAAATACTTTGTGTTCGGTGTCATCCTTGTGAATGGGCAGCATGAAGTCAGCCAATAGCCATGATGCATGCTGGAGAGTCTGGAATTAAAATGTGAATGACACAATAACAGACTGCTCGAGGAAGTCTGGCTAAAAACCCTTATACCTATGGTATGATACACACATTATTGAAGTAAAGTCAAAATGTCTTGGTTAACACCTGAACTGAAAAAGCCAGTCAGTCTGACGTCAGCTCCCAGCCTCTTGCCTTTGCGTATGCTTATTTTGTGATGTTTCTGTAAATCATTATTACAGAGAGGCTTGCAAAGACAGGCAGATAGATAGACATAGGTTTAAAATGACAGATATAGATAGATTTGCTAATAGATGGAGTGGATTGAAAAGATTGATTAGAGATAAATAGGGTTGCTAAGATAAATCTATTTTTATCTTTTTGTAAAGCGCATGGTTACACTGCCAGAGTGCCCCCGCGCTACTGTGGACTTCTGAGTGAAGCCGGCGGGGAAGCCATGCCTGGCTAGAGGTCCCCAGAACAGAAAAGAGGATCTAGGTGTTCCTGTTTTTATATGGGAGCAGCCAGGTCTTTAATCCATTGCGAAAAGTACTTTCACAAGGTTCGGTTTTCAAAGTCACTGGCATAGTATTCTTAGCTGCGAGGTAGCCAAAAGATCAATCTCCCATCCTGACTAGATAGGGTTGCTAATATAAACAGATATATAGACCGATACATGGGGTTGCATTGATAGATAGGTAGATAGATAGATAGCTGGATAGGTAGATAGATGAATAGATAGATAGATAGATAGATAGATAGATAGATAGATTATTGGAATCAATGGCACAACTTCAATTACTAATATAATAGTTTAATGTCTATATACGCATGACAAATAAGATGACTGAAAGCAAACTACAAAGCCATAGAGGCAGAACAAACTGGCAACATTTGTTTACAAGTATAATTGTAGTTTTAAATTCAAATACATACCCGCATGACATATAAGAGTGCAATTAAAAATGCACTTAATGATGTGCATAGTAAAAAGAAGATTACCTTATAAAGAATATTTTCAAATGGACACATGATATGCCATGAGTAGCAGTTAGCTAAGGAATGGCCAATGAAAAGGAATTTACACTGAAGGAGGCAGGTAGATAGACTGACGGGTATATTGAGAGGTAGATCGATAGACATGTAAGCAGAGAGAAAGGTAGCTGGACAGAAAGACAGATAAGGGTGGTAAAAAGAGAGACAAACATATGAGGTTGCCAATAAAAATAGATGGATAGATAGATAGATAGATAGATAGATAGATAGATAGATAGATAGATAGATAGATAGATAGATAGATAGATAGATAGATAGATAGATAGATAGATAGATAGATAGATAGATAGATAGATAGATTATTGGAATCAATGGCACAACTTCAATTACTAATATAATAGTTTAATGTCTATATACGCATGACAAATAAGATGACTGAAAGCAAACTACAAAGCCATAGAGGCAGAACAAACTGGCAACATTTGTTTACAAGTATAATTGTAGTTTTAAATTCAAATACATACCCGCATGACATATAAGAGTGCAATTAAAAATGCACTTAATGATGTGCATAGTAAAAAGAAGATTACCTTATAAAGAATATTTTCAAATGGACACATGATATGCCATGAGTAGCAGTTAGCTAAGGAATGGCCAATGAAAAGGAATTTACACTGAAGGAGCTGAGTTCCATTTTCGAGATTCGCTCTAGAATCTCGGGTCCATGGTACTTTTTCTCAGCATGAAACATGGGGCGGATGATAAATCGTTAGCAGATCAATCATTGTAGTTCAAATTGAATATGACTCCCAAGGACCACAGACTACCAGATAAGATTTGTTGATTTATTACAAAGCCACAAATAGCTGGACATACCTGAAGGTGAGGGTGTAGAAATACATTGGAAATTCTACAAAGCCGAATCTACGGATGAGGATAAGACGGTGCAACATGAACAAGATGATAAATTCAAGAATCGGGATACAAAAGATTACAGAAGAGACATTCAGGTTCCCCTTTATCAAATGTTTGTGGGTATAATCTATCCCTACACTAGCACTAATGTGTCATTTGTACGTAGCATTTCCCAAAGTAAGATCAGTTAAGATGTCAGCGTGCGAAGCCTTCCTAGGAAGTCTCCCCAAATTAGTTGGGTCAAGCAGCGTAAAGCTACTGAGACAGAGCTCGATCTAAGATGCAAGGCAGAACTCTCCCGGACACTTTCCCTAGTTACGATACTTTAATCCCAGAATCCCCATGGATCACGCCATCCAGTCAGGCCACTTCCTCATAGGTAACTTTCCAGTAGGCAGCGAGCTTGGGGAGATAGCCTTGATTCCCAGGCTCCCACCGATGAGAAAGCTCAACAGTTCTCCACTATCTGTATCAACACTGAATGTATCTCCTTCTTTTCATGCCTAACTCCTAAAACAGCTAACAAGGATGATTATTTCACCTGCAACAGAAACGTGAGAAAGAACAAATCCAACACGCACATGAAATTCAGCTGTTAAAACTAATGCAAGAGCTTCGAGGGGAAATCCTTTTAAGGTCTACAATATTTGGCCAACATAAGAAAATGGCACACAGTCGTTATGAAATTACATATAAATGCACACTCTTTACAGAACGCTTCTAAATTAACACGTTACATAGACACATCAAATAAGTGGATAATTGTCAGCGGTATACACAAGTTCTGCCCGTTAATGATTTCAGCTGGTTACATGTAGCTTTAAGGTTAGTTTCTTCACATTTACATTCAAATGTATCCAAGAAAAGATATATGCGGGTGTTGGACTATTTGTGATTATGAAGCACCCCTACAAGTGAAAAATGAATTTTGCGCTACGTCAAAAACATTAGCAGAAAATAGGAAATGAAAAAGCTGGAATATGACCTGTCCTCACATCTGGTAGGGTACTGCTATCACATCAGGCAGAAAACACAAAGGCAGCGCTGAATAATAAAGTGAGAACAAAGAGCTGTCTTTCAAATAACTAAATTGTGGATGTGCTCATGGAGAAAGAGCAAAATGCTCAATCCTCATGTTTTTCTCAGGCAGTCATGTGCTACACACAAAACTAGGTAGGGTCCTCCATGTAATAAAACAACACATCCACTTCTGCACTCAGGGGTGTATGTATGACCGCAGTTGCATGCCACCTGTACGACATAACGTGCTCCATGTGGAACTAAAACAAACATGATATTGGTAAAGCCATTTCCTGGATGGACAAAGAAAAGTCCAAGTGAAACCCAGCACCACTGAAGAAGTGAAGGTAGTTTTGGCGAGGCCTGGCTGGATCCCACAGGTTGGGGATCTGGTCAGGAAGGAAATTGTAGACAAAAAATAATTTGGGCAATTTTGCAGAGCACCTGTACCTGTCCTGGCTGTTGAAGGTACAGGGACTGTACTTCTTCCATCTTTTGCTGGTCTCCATTGATCTGATAAAACTACACTATGTGGCCATTTCTCAACCAGAAGCCATGTGGGCTCCTGGATAGCTACCTGCCTCCTCTTGCCACCTTATAGGACGTTCAGATGGAATATTTAATAAGCATCCTCTCTCCAACACAACAATAAACAGCAGCAAAGTATTCCTTCTACCTGTTGCTACAACAACTGTATAATTAACTGGTACAGAAACACACATTTGAATTATGAATCCTTAAAAGAGCACGTTATATGTAAATGTGCCACAGATCAAGTCCTCTCCCAGTTCTACTAAACCTACAAAGCTGCCAAAAATAGATCGGACTGCCTCTGGCTACTTCAAATTTATTGGCTCCTCATCGGATTCATCTGATACAGCACCACCACCACCTTAACCCTTTAGGCTGCAAGTACATGTTTTCTATCTTTGGCTGAAAAGAACATATTTTTTATCTCCATGGCTTCAACTTGGATTACAATTGCGTCACATTTCCTGGTCCTTTGGATTGTTTTTTTTACAGTCTTTTTTTGAATACTTCTCAATGGACACTGGCTTCTAGAAAGCTCTGCAGTAGAGCTGGTGAACTCGGATCTTAAACCTCATTCGTCATCACAGCTGGAACGAAGAGACCGTTCCCGAGTGAACATTTCAGCTGTTCCAGTTCCTGACATGATTGTTTGGGATAGGGTATCGTAGGATGTGTATGGCCCCACAGAACCTTTACAAATTCCATATTTGTTTACATTGACATTGAAGGATGTCATTACCCCTAGTACTGTTACTGAGGTTTGGGACATTGGTACAGTGCATGAACTTCTAGAATATCTCAACCATTCTACTGTGTTTTCTTCTAATGAATAGTATGGGGGACATCTAATTATGAAGAAATGTTTTGTTTTCAACATTTCCAGCACAAATCAAGTATTCCATGAGCTGTTTTCAAATATATACAATGGGAACATTGTCCTATACCACCACTTATTTTTCTGGGAATTATGCATCTGACCTGGCCTCCTATTAAAGGCTTGCACCATCACCTGTAATGAAACATTGGCTGACCCACACCAAGCTTTTGTATTCTGTTTCATTTTACAACCCCCTACCCTGACCCTCCCCCGCCTGATGTCACCTCCCGGTATAACGCCCTGCACGTGCCGTGCCTGGTCTGCACACTCGTGGTGGTGACAAACTACAGTGTTGTGACATTGTGCCTTGATTGGCTAAAAGCCCCATCACTGTCTCAGGTGAAACAACACTTGTCCCTTTTATCTGATGATCCAACAACAAGGACCTGGCATTATTAGGCACTTTTATAAATGTATACATATGTGAATGCGTAGGATTACTTATAATTTGATATATTTATCTTTTCCCAGACTCAGTAGCTCTTTTCATGAACTCTGACCTAATCCCCTGTGCCTTGATACATAATATTGTAAAAATCCCAAGGCAGGGAGAAATACCAGTCAACAGTCAGTTCACTCAACCGGCACCAGGCAACAATAAAGTGTATAAGTGTCACAAATACCGAAAGGTGCAAAAAATGTGTAGGAAAATGAGAAATTATCTCATGTGCACACCACGGAGGAGCTACTGGCAGTTTCTCACCAGCTTGCCCACGTACTTGTCATCATCGATTACTTTCTCATATAAAATAAAATGTGTGTCCAGTGCGGGAAAGGTGTGAAAATTGAAAAAGGAAAGCAGGACCCCTTGAAGAATGAGACACAAGAAGTCTCGAATAAAATTGGGTACAACTCACATATGCACTCCTAATTTTTTATTCTACAGCGTGAGTTGGCCCAATATTAAAAACACAGCATGTTGTTAACCACTTTGAGGATGGCCAACATGTTTCATTGCCTTTTCACAAGTAACAGCAAATTCATCAGGGCAACCGAGGTCAGCGATCAGCTCCCTGGACCTTTGTACATCAAAAAAGAGAGTGACTAGTGAGAACCATAGGCCCACATACCAGCTCTCACTTAGTCGCAGGGGTGTATATTATTTACACTTTTCTCCCCCTTGTAAGCACCTTTGTTGCACACACCTTCATAGTTTGAGATGCTTGTTGGATTATATGTTGATTGGAGGGTGGCCTGGCATATAGATTCCCTCTGCAGCTCCTTGTTGGATTACGTTTTATCTGATGATATGGAACTCAGGGACTTTCTATTAGGTCCTCTTAAACCATGTCACAAACATTTCATGTATGCAATACACAATTAAATATGGAATGTTTCTCAGCAGGAAGATGCTTAAAGACTGCATGATGTTGACAGGGCCAATTTAGAAAAAGTTCTAGCAGTGGTTGACAATGGCATGACCAACTTGTCCTTTAGAATATACTCTTTGGGAAATATGGTGCCATTGGCTTTAGACATTATTCAACAGGACATATCTGCATTACAGCATGGACAAGCACAGCTTTAGTCTATTTTTATACTGGGCTGGGAACTATAAACATTACGATCTGGTTATGTGTCACAGTGACATATGAATGCCACAAGTCTGTTTTCTTCTTACCACCTTACAAAACAGCAAATACTCATTGCCCTCAAAGATGTGAATACACTAGGTTACACATAGAAAAACTAGAGAAGTTACCTTTCACCGTTGCTGAAAAATAATTCCAGGATTGGATAATTAATGGGTACATCACCCTCCAATTTTGACATTTCATTTTCAGTACTGTCTGTAAAACCACCAAATGTGTAGATACAAAGGTTTGGGGGAAGGGTTTGTACACCAGTATTGGTAATTACCTTTCAAATTTCTGTGTTGAAATAGGGAATCAGAGTTTTTTTCAGAGGTTCAGACTGCGAGAGTACTTTGAGTGGATCTTTAGTGTGCAAGGACGTTTTGCTTCACGCGACCTGTTATGCTTCTGTGGCAAACTTATGTTGCTGCTTGAAAGGTTACCCAGTGACCGTGATACATCCAGCTTTCAGATTGCCCTCTAATGGGAGTTACCTGATGCTGAACAGCCAAGGTTGCTGTGGGATGAATACTGGAGTCTCTTATTTGGTGACAGTTTCTTCCATTGTCACTAGTGCACAAGTTCTGTTTCCACCCTCATATACAGATAGGGAGGCACCATTTGACCTTCAATAAATCTTTCCAGCTTGCACTTTGATGGCTTTAGCAAACTGAAAGCCTTACCATTCCAGAACGATGTGGCATTAACAAGGAGACATTTGATCTTCAAGTTGCTAAATCCTCTTTTAAAGTATAGACTCTGGATTGGTTAGCACCTGCCAGACAGTTTTTGAAGTTATTCTATCCGTCACACACTTCATGCTTGGAAGTATTTTTGGGGGTACTCGGTTGGTCCTGTGCCTGATTGCTGAGCCTGTGTCTTTAATGCTTTCTGCTCTGCAATGGAAGTTCACTTTCAGGAAAGAATGAAGCAGGCACTACCACATGTGCTACTGTGACTGCATGGTACATTGCTTTGGTGCACCTTTGCTCCGAGAACTGAATGAGCATTTGTTCTTATCATTTCAGCCTGTTTGTCTTCCCTGTGTTCATCCCATAATCTGCTGTTGGTTGAGCCTTCAGTCATAAATGTACTGGTGGACCCATTAAAGGCCCATTTGTATGGTTGTCCACTGTGTATGCCATTGCTTTAGGACGCATTCTACAAGACTTCCTGGGATGCTTCTGCTCCTGATGAGTTGGATCAGTTTTTTTTGGGCGGAACCTTCACTGGCTGTGGTCACTCCCTTAGTGGCTGGTAAGGGGGCTGGATGGGAACACATTTGCTCCATAAACCTGCTCTGAGGTGTGCCTCAGGGATGATCGTCTGCAAATTCTGGAAACAGAAATGTTTTGTCTACCATTCTGAACACATAAAAACTTGGCTAATCCGTTTGGTGGAAACTTTAAATTTGGGCTGTTTTTAACATCTCAAACTGTTTTTATCAGATTTTAAATTTTTGAATGGCTTTCTGGGTGCTTTCGTTTTCAAATTGAATAATTACCTTTTTAATTGATTTTTAGATGGGGTTTAATATTGTTTTATATGGTTACGCTGTAGCATTAATTGACATGGCTTTCTTTCTATAAGATGGCTTGTTAGTCGACTTATGTTCATGGAGTGGGTGTCATGTCAGAAGAAACGCTGACATTTTACATACACACATTTTCCTAACTTGCCTTCTCCTTCACACTTAGGACCTGATTAACAAATGTAAACTGAGACCAAAGTCTAACTTTACGAATTTTGGTTTTCACAAAGGGCAAGTAGTAAATTTCGACTTTTGTCTCAGTTTAGCTTAAGTTTTGGTCTTAAGATTCACAGGTCAAAAGTCTAGTCCCAGGTAAACCTAAGACCAAAACTTAAGTTAAACTGAGACAAAAGTCTAAGTTTACTACTCATAAATGTCCTTTGTGAACACTGAAAGTCGAAAAGTTAGACTTACGTCTCTGTTTACCTTTGTGAATCAGGCCCAATGACTTTTGGCACACATTTCCAAGAGTGACAGTGCAGGATTAGTTTCTATGAAACTACATTACTTACAAGTTTCACTTCGTAAGAACACTATCATGACACCTTGAACATTCTGCACAAGGTCTGAACATACATTGCGCAAATGTTATTGTTTGTTTTCGTCCATGCAGCAACCTATATATCAATTAATCAAAGGATCATAAATAATGGCAGCCTGACTAAGGTCTTAGCTCGGCTCAAGGATGTTTTTTGTTATATATAAACAAGCATTTTTGGGTTGAGGCAGAGGAGCACCAGCTGTCATTGCGAGGCCACTGCACGCTGAAACCTCAGCCCAGCTGCTAACTGATCCCTCTGTGAGGAGGGATCTTCAACCTGTGACCAAGACAGGGACCTACATACTTTCCTACCACGTAACATGGTTTGGATCATCCAGTGAGGGGATTCTTAGCAGAACCCATCCACACACACACACACCCTAGTTATCTAGGCTAGGGAATGCATAGTAGGAGTACGATATATCTATATATTGTTTTAGATGCCTGCAAAAATACTTTGTTTGAGCAAGATGGTGGAACAATTTTTATTTTCTTCACTGTCTTTCTACTTCTAATTACTTTCATTTGCTTCTGTCTATTGAAAATTGCAGCACATATACTCTCTACAAGTATTCCGCTGGTTCAATAAATATTGAAAACTCCCCTCTGTGTATTCTTTGTACATTTTTTAGAGAGAGAGCACGAGTGAATGAGCAAAAGAGTTCTAGATCTGTTACCATGATTACTGGGGGAGTCAGGGTTGTCATGTTCTGTGTTTGCCCAAGCCATTTGCTACTTGCCTAGGTTTAGGGGTGATTATGGTGGGAGAGAGAGCTAGCTGGTCTCTAGGTCAAAATATCCTAAAGGGGTTGCACGGAATCAGTATGGCACCATCCCAAAGTTTATGTTGCCCAACAAAGGGGCAGTTCCTAGTGGAAACCTCTCCATGTTATTTGCACTCACTATATGTGCAAAGTGACAAACATGATCAGATTCTCTGGCATTTATTTAGCCCTTGGTAGGTTGTGACAGTGCCAACATGCTTGACACTCACACATACATTTGTCCTTTTGACAATTCTGATGTCCTTGCTTGCCTACATGACATCAGCACAGCCTTTGATTTGTGTACTTAATTTAGCATGGCTATTTGATTAATACAGGTAGTACATTTCCAACATGTAACATAGATAGTTATACATTTTTTTGTCAACCAACACCTCATTTTATTTATGACAAGGTGTCATGGTTAACTTAGATTGACACATAGGCATGGCAATGTAGGGTTTCAATCCTCACCCCCCTTCTTTTTAATCTATCTGTTACTCCCCTGGCCTACATCGCCGAGCAAGCGGGGCTCACACTGTTTACCTACGCGGATGACTCACAGATAGTCTTTTCCCTTTCACAATCGGATCAGTCCCCCACTTCCCTCCTTCAGTCGGGTCTCAGTGAAATAGCTACTTGGATGAATCAAAATCTGCTCAAGCTGAATGGGGAGAAGGCGTAGATTCTGATTCTTGGGAATAAGCATGATCTGTGGTGTTCCAAGCATTGGCCGGCCGAAATGGGCCCTATTCCATCCGCATCTGAACACGTCCGCAACTTGGGGGTGATTATAGATCAGGGGCTTACAATGCAGACACAAGGGAAGAAAGTGGCGGCCACATCCTGCGCTGGCTGAGGAAGATTTTGTGGATGCTGCCTGTTGACACCCAGAGGTCTGTGGTCAATGCTTTGGTGACCTCCAGGTTGGATTACGGTAATGTACTCTACCTGGGGGCTACCAAGGCAGTCACCAGGCGCCTCCAAATAGTTCAGAACGCCGCGGCGCATCTACTCTGCGGCTGCAAAAGATACAAACCTAGGGACTTTCACTGACTCAGAGTGGAGAGCCGTGTGAAGTTTAAAGACCTAAGCTATATGTACAAAATTAAAGCAGGCACGGCCCCAAGATATCTGAAATCACTGGTCAAGACATACTCCCCAACACGCACACTGCGGTCGTCCACCCACAAACCTTTCTGTGTGCCTAAGGTCAGACTCTCAAGGATTGGCAGGAGGTCCTCCGCCTCTGTGGGTCCCAGGCTTTGGAACTCCCTCCCCCTGGACATCCGCGCTGAAAGCTGCTATGGCCGTTTTCGGAAAGCAATTAAAACCTGGCTGTTTAACCAATAATCTATGACCCAGTGTTTGTGGCTCTTGTCTCCGTTAGCGCCGGGAAACCCTTTTTGGGTAGCTGCCGCACTCTATAAACTGAAAAAATAAATAATAAATAAATAAATAAATGTAGGCCTGTTTTTTGGGGAGAAACTGAGGTATATACATGTAACTTTCAACACTTTAAGACTTCACATGTATGTATGTGCTTTTGCCTTGTATTTGATTCAGTAGGTATATGCCTTGACTATGACATCATGCATGTGGCAAGAGAGTGTTGAGTTTGGGATCCTGAGTACCCTGTGATACCTTACACTGGTTGCAATGTATTCTAGGTTATTTACTGGTGTATGCCATGTCTGACAGTAAATGAATTGAATGTGTCAGTTTGACATTGATGGACTTAGATGTAGGAAATGTAGGCAACCTGAGCCACCAATCTGGCTGTCTATCACATTGATGAAGTATGTCAATGTTAGTTGATAGCTATGTGTACATTTGAACCTACACAATAAGAATGGCTAAGACATATGTGTGCTTTGTGCTTATGTCATGTACTTACAGTGCATGACATAACTGGAATTAACAACTACTTCTTCCATTTTTGCTCCTTATACTTAGGTCAACATACAGGTTTACTGCTATGTGTGACACATTTACTTGCAAAACATGATTTGTTCAACATCCATTACTTTAGTGTAACTTTCTGGAATTTACAAGACTAGATAAAACACTGAACATACACACATGCCACACTTAGTTAATATATACCCTATCTTCTCATATTGACTTCACTTGTGGACCACATAATTGTTGTGTTGATTTGTTAACCAGTCCAGAAAATGTGTTTTCAGTACACTCACATAGTGTGAGATGACACAATACTTCCTACAGTTGATTTTTGCATGGATCAGTTGCAGGATTAGTGAGGGAATGACACAATGGGACATCGTCTATGTGCTAGAGTTCGTTATTCCCACTATCTGCATATAACACATGATCTATTCACAAACACTGAGGGCCATATTCACAAGGAGCTATTGCTGAATTGACAGCACCTTATCACAGCCAAAGTTGTGATAAATTTACCACACCATTCACAAGCTGGTGACAAAAAGCCCACAGCACCAGTTTACCCACGATAGCAGCCTCAAAAAACATTGCCACCGAGGCCCCCTGCATCTATCGCTAATGAGATGCAGAGTGGGCATTCCCGTGCCAAAAGCTGCAACCACACCACTCCTCAACATTCTCAATCGACCAGACAGATCGGCGATAAAAACACAAAACAGGCGATAAGGCACGTTAGCACCAGGAAATCTACACCTGCTCTGACCCGGTGTTAAGTTGGATGGCAGCCTGCACCACAACAGGGCGACCAGTCCCAGGGCCACTTCGAAAGTGCAACAGATGTCAAGGAGCCATCCATCATGCGGTCCGGACACCCAAGAGGGCCACAACACCCACCAACACCACCCCAGGACCCCACCCCACACAGGAACCCCCCCGGACAACCAAGGAGGCAGCGCAGACAAAGTCAGTGTAACCCCAGGAAGAGTACCAGCTGCCCAGACCCAACCTCTGACAATGTAACCGTCCACCACAAGCTGAAAGGGACAACCACCCCACGCATGTCGACCATCATCGCCCAACAGGCCTATGGCACTAACAAAGCGGACAACCGACATCCCACCCCACACCAAGCTGTGCGCTTGGCTGCACTTGTTGGCCCCTGGCACCCCCCAACCAACACCTGCCAGAGTCGGAGGAGTCTCATTGCCAGCCAAATCTAAGTCCCTCACACCTGTCCTGGACATCACCATCACCCTGGTACCCCAGTCCCCATACGTCCAACACAATGCGCATGTCACACTGGAGGCAAGCAAGAATCATACGCCATAGCAGGATGGGGCAATCTACAGCACACATGTTCCACCTGTGACCCTTGTGACACAGCACACAATCACCGCACCAGAAAGCACAAGTCGCACCCCAATGTGCAGGCAATAACAGAATACCGGGGAACCTGCAACAATGTCGCCTTCAAATACACAGACAGTGTGCATGATTCCTCCATCCTACGACAGTCCATCAGCAACCAGAATCCCCAGGATGGCACAAAGGTAAATGCACAGGCCCTTGGCAAGTTCCAAAAGAACACCCCACCCACCTCAACTCCACAACCATGCTAATCCCAACTCTGGCAATGCACAAGTCACAAAATCACAACCAACATGCACTACAACATGCCCACCCACCAGACACGACAGAACAACTCACAATGGTTACCTGGCCAAGCCGTGAACATGAGCCATCAACGGCATGGCACCTCAGCCACACAATAACCCTATGTGGGGAGAGGTGGCAAACAGGCATGTGTGAAGGATGCAGTAGTACCATGATTGGGAAAGTACACAATGCCAAGAGTGGCGGAGATGTGATGGACAGACCGCAGTATGCAGCACACACCCATATCCATGGCGACATGCACCTCTGGTGTATGGAGTGTAGTGGACAGTGAACGCAACCATGTCACCACAGCCAGTGGGGGACCTCAAGAAAATCTTACCTGTTACGCCCCCCCTAAGCATGACCAGAGTCGGATGGCCCGGCGTACGCCACACCAGCATTGGGGTGTGAATAAGTAGCATGTAGCCCTGGGCTGGGTCCTCTTCCGGAAAGCCCAATTTCTCTGCCAAGGCGGCGCCTCTCACCCTGCCACAAGGCCAATGCCATCCTCAAGAGTGGGGTTGCCTGCGAAGCTCTGCACCTGCCGGACCACGAACCCGTCAGGCCCGCCCCTGCGCAGCCAGTCCTCACTGATCGCCAGCTGACACTGGCGCGTGTCAAGGAGGGCCCACCACGTTTCGACTCCAGCTCCAGGCCCCAGTCCCACGACCTTGGCAGCCACCTCAGACCATCACGGCCTCCACAACACAGGCCCGTTTTGGTCCTTTTTCATTGACGTACTCCACTGCCACCTCAGGCCTACTCCTCGGCCCAGTAGGTCACATGTGTGGAACTGTGTACTGAGTCATGAATGGCAGTGAGGCCAAATCCAGGCCACCGGAACAGCACCAGACTCCCTTCGATCAGTGAGGCATAGTTCCACATGGGTTTCTTGTGACACGCGGTGCCACTAACCCTGTTCAATGCCAGCCAGTGACACGTGCTGTCACTAACCCTGTTCAACGCCAGCCGGCGACACATGGTGCCACTAACCCTGTTAAACACCAGCCGGCGACACGTGGTGCCACTGAACCTGAACTACGCAGGCTGGTGGGGCCATCTTCCACTGTCCCACATACCCTCCGCAACATGCACCTCGGACATTGATGGTGACCCGCTCAGGTTGCATGGCCCATCTGACTGCACCGCAAGTCACTGTCCCGTGGGCACCTGTGCCGGCCGTTGTGCATCCGCGGCCACTAAGTCTGTGCTAGTCAGGTCCCGGACACCTTCTTCTGAGATATTGGATGGCCTCTGAAGCGTTGTCCTTGGGGTCAGCAACACCATTACTCTGTGGCCCTGCACTGTACGCAGCCTAAGCATGGGCGGAAAATCCGTTACGCTCGCGGATTTTGCGGATTTTTGGGAAATTCGCAATCCGCGAGATTTGCGAATTTCCCGCAAAATCCGCAAATTCGCACGCAGCGGATTTTTTTGGCGGCGCGCGGCGTTGGTGAAACAATTTTTGCGGCGCGCGGCGTTTATCATCGTTTGCCGAGTTGTTTTTTTCGATAGTTTGCGAGTGCTGCGCCATTTTGGATCTTGCTGTGTGATCCCGCGGGAATTGGCGAGCGCGATTACGTCATCGCGGCTTGCCAGCGATAGTTTGTCAACGCGAGTACGGCGAGATCACGTCTCGCGGTACTTCGCAATTGCGAGATTTGAGATGCGGCGAGCGAAAATATAAATTTGCAATTCTGCACAAGAAATCCACCAGCAAGCAGCATAAACCTTCCAGAAATGATGATTTTTATCTGAATAACTCCTTAGTTTGACATTTGCCTGCACTTTTTTAGCGAGGAGTCCATTTTGGGGAGGGGGGCAGGGGGGTGGGAGGAAGGAAGTGCCCCACAGTCTTCAACTTCCTGTTCCTGTTCAGCAGGCTCCTCCCAGTGCTTTGTCCATCTCCTGGTCACTTTTCATTTGGGTCTGGAGCTGGAAGGATTACTTTTTGTGGATGCTGCTGGATATTTGGATTTGAGGCCTTTTTGACTTTCTTTGGATCACTGTTGGATTAGAAATTTTACAAGTAAGTTTGTTTGGGGCATTACAGTTGCTGCAATTAAAATTTTGGAATTTTCGATTTTTGGGCTGTTTTGGGGCCTTTTGCCCAGGGGTACTCAGTGGTGGGTGGACTGAGTCTTTCTGTGGGTTGTCTTGAACTTAAACATCATGGAGGCCATGGATGAATTGGGATTGTGCTGATTTTTCTGTGTTTTTCGATTTTTGACCTGTTGTTGGGGCCTTGACCAGGGGCTCGTGAGTGGTGCATGGGCCTAGTCTTTCTGTGGGCTGTCTTGAACTTAAACATCATGGAGGGCATGGATGGAATGGGATTGTGCTGATTTTTCTGTGTTTTTCGATTTTTGACCTGTTGTTGGGGCCTTGACCAGGGGTAGTGAGTGGTGCATGGGCCTAGTCTTTCTGTGGGATGTCTTGAATTTAAACATCATGGAGGGCATGGATGGAATGGGATTTTGCTGATTTTGCAGTGTTTTTCGATTTTTGGGGGTGTTCATGGGGACAGGCCATGTGGGTGGGGGCCATTTTGAGTGCTGGTACAGGCAGGCCCTGGCCATGTGCTAGGAGGCAAGTGGCCATTTTGAATGCAGGCTTTGTTGTTAGGCCTCCAACCATTTTGCCTACTTTTCAACCTTTATTTATGCCCAGGGGTAGTGAGTCTTGCATGGGCCTAGTCTTTCTGTGGGTTGTCTTGAATTTAAACATCATGGAGGCCATGGATGGAATGGGATTGTGCTGATTTTGCAGTGTTTTTCGATTTTTGGGGGTGTTCATGGGGAGGGACATGCCATGTGGCTGGTGGCCATTTTGAGTGCAGCTACAGGCACTGGCCATGTGCTGGCAGGCAAGTGGCCATTTTGAATGCAGGCTTTGTTGTTAGGCCTCCAACCATTTTGCCTACTTTTCAACCTTTATTTATGCCCAGGGGTATTGAGTCTTGCATGGGCCTAGTCTTTCTGTGGGTTGTCTTGAATTTAAACATCATGGAGGCCATGGATGGAATGGGATTGTGCAGATTTTTCAGTGATTTTCGTTTTTTGGGCCTGTACTTGTGGCCTTTTCACCAGGGGTATTTGAGTCTAGCATGGGCCTAGTCTTTCTGTGGGCTGTCTTGAACTTAAACATCATGGAGGGCATGGATGGAATGGGATTGTGCTGATTTTTCTGTGTTTTTCGATTTTTGACCTGTTGTTGGGGCCTTGACCAGGGGTAGTGAGTGGTGCATGGGCCTAGTCTTTCTGTGGGGTGTCTTGAATTTAAACATCATGGAGGGCATGGATGGAATGGGATTGTGCAGATTTTTCAGTGATTTTCGTTTTTTGGGCCTGTACTTGTGGCCTTTTCACCAGGGGTATTTGAGTCTAGCATGGGCCTAGTCTTTCTGTGGGCTGTCTTGAACTTAAACATCATGGAGGGCATGGATGGAATGGGATTGTGCTGATTTTTCTGTGTTTTTCGATTTTTGACCTGTTGTTGGGGCCTTGACCAGGGGTAGTGAGTGGTGCATGGGCCTAGTCTTTCTGTGGGGTGTCTTGAATTTAAACATCATGGAGGGCATGGATGGAATGGGAGTGTGCTGATTTTGCAGTGTTTTTCGATTTTTGGGGGTGTTCATGGGGACAGGCCATGTGGGTGGGGGCCATTTTGAGTGCTGGTACAGGCAGGCCCTGGCCTTGTGCTAGGAGGCAAGTGGCCATTTTGAATGCAGGCTTTGTTGTTAGGCCTCCAACCATTTGGCCTACTTTTCAACCTTTATTTATGCCCAGGGGTAGTGAGTCTTGCATGGGCCTAGTCTTTCTGTGGGTTGTCTTGAATTTAAACATTATGGAGGGCATGGATGGATTGGGATTGTGCTGATTTTGCAGTGTTTTTCGATTTTTTTGTGCTCTATAACTGAACTGATGTTCCTCTGTCTTCCATTTTTTTTAGGTGCACAAGACTCAAGAGAACCACCAGTGCCAGGAAGAAGTCCTGCAGCGGTGTGTGTGTGCAGCATAACGTCACGCGACGTCACGTCTGGCCTCAGACAACTCTACAATTCGTGCAACTGCGGCCTGCTGTCTGACCTGCTCTGAAGAAGATGGCCCCAAAGAAAGTTCTCCGTAGCTCCTCTAGCAAGAAAGTTGCTAGTAAGGAGCAGAAGAAGCAAGTTACCAAGGAGGCTGGTGTGCCACCCGCCACGTTTTTTGGGAGAAAAAAAAAAAGTACGCCTGCAGCAGCAGGATCTGCTGGGGACCAAGCTGGGAGCAGCACCCCTGCTCCATTGGGTTCAGTGCCTCCACCACCACGCCAACTTAAGTCAAAGCCCTTGAGTGCTTCAGAGGCAGTCAGTGTACTTCTCCAATCACCATCGACCAGTGATGTTGGCTCATCGCAAGAAAGTAGCAGCAATGTCCCTGAATCAACACAGGTTGTTGTAACTCATCTGACAAGTGTTGAACAACCACAGCCGCAACAACAACACCATGTGCAAGTACACGCCCAAGTACATGTGGAAGGAGAGGCAGCAAAAGGAGATGCGCAAGCAAAGGTGCATGGAGGTTCACAAGTGCCCACAATAGTTGTTCCTCCCGAAGTAGGGGCACATCAGGAAATCGACAATGAAGCCGAGGTATCATTGGAAGCCACTCCTCCTGATGATCATTCATTGTCTTCCACATCCCTAGCAAGGAAAAGATCAAGGGGGGTGTCTACATCTTCTTCAAGCCCACCTCCTTCTGATGATACAGATCCAGCTTGGGAACCACAACTGCGGTCTGACAGTGAGGCACACCATGATCTGACACCGGTACCTAAGCGTAAAAGGAAGGTCGTCCAAAAACTCAAACCTATGGAGTGTGATGAGGCTCAACAAGAAGTGACAGATACTGCTGGTGATGAAGCCTCTCACGATGACGACGAGCCAGTCATCACAAAGGTCACTGCAGCCCCCCCGGGCATGCAGCAAAGAGACATTTTGACCCTATCCCGAGAAGCTGCTGAGCGTGATGATGATGTCGGCGAGGAGGCAATGGAAATGGAATCATTAGATTTGGAGTTAAGTAGTACACCAAAACCTACCGCTTCCATATTTCTTCCTCGCAAGAAGGTACCCACCTCGTCCTCGACCTCAATTCGTGGTGGTGAAAGTGCAAAACGTACTGAAGTTCGGCAATCCACATCCTCCACTTCATCTGGCATTAGCAGCAGGACCACCACCACCAGTATCGCCGCCTCCTCCGGCCCCCGAAGACATTTCAAGTCTCCAGTTTGGGACTTCTTTAGTGTTTGCCCAAAAAAGGAAAACGTAGCCATTTGTAGCATTTGTAAGCTTCGAGTTAGTCGTGGTAAGTT
This sequence comes from Lissotriton vulgaris, assembly GCF_964263255.1. Taxonomy (NCBI): domain Eukaryota; kingdom Metazoa; phylum Chordata; class Amphibia; order Caudata; family Salamandridae; genus Lissotriton; species Lissotriton vulgaris. The sequence goes on along the minus strand of NW_028255051.1, from coordinate 349,839 downwards.
TGGTACCAACTATGGTACCGGAGGCCAGAGAGGTCATCTTAGGAGAACGCACGATGTCCAATGGTTTGCGCACCTACACGCGATCAAGGAAGCCCGAATTGCACGCAATGAAAACGTTGATTTTTCATCTGATGATGACGAGGAGGAAGAAGACGATTCAAACACTTCACTTACACCCAGTTCCCCTGTCAGCAGCACACCCCATGGGAGCCACACTAAGAGTGTGGGAGAGAGTGAGACATCAATGCGGAAAAGTTTATCAGCGACCGTAACTGGGTCGAAGAGATCATCATCCCGTAAATCCTTGGTCCAGGGCAACATTAAAAAGATGTTGTTTACAGAAGCGCAATATGAACGCAACCACCCAATGACCAGTCTGTATAACACTAAGCTGGCTAAAATGCTAGCTCTGGACCTTCTCCCTTTTTCTTTTGTAGAAGGGGTTGGTTTTCTAGAATTAGTGACAGCGCTCTGCCCTAAATGGAAGGTTCCTAGCCGGTTCTATTTTGCCCGAGTTGCGGTTCCAGCACTACATGAAGATGTTCTGAAGGTGATTGGGGCAGCTTTGCAGAAGAGTGCTGTTCACACTATACATCTGACAACAGACATGTGGACCAGTGGCGCAGGTGCTGATTACATGTGCATCACTGCACACTGGGTCTCTTTTTCAGGGTCTAAAGCAAAGCTAAACGCAGGTGTTGACACGAACATTGTTTTTAAAGGTGCTCGGAAACATGCAACACTAGCCATGTTTGGTTTGGAGAAACGTCACACAGCAGAAAACATTTTGGATGTCTTTAACACAAAGGTCCTTAACTGGCTGTCCCCACTAAAACGCAAGGTTGGTTATGTTTCCACGGACAATGGCGCAAATATAGTTAAGGCCATGAGGGACGGTTACTATTTCAGAGTGCCGTGTTTGGCGCACTGTATAAACCTGGTTGTCCAAAAATTCTTGGGTAATAAAGGCAGTGCAGCGTACAGTGTATTGGAGACCTGCCGAAAAATGTGCAAGCATTTCAGGCATTCTTTTAAGGCCCGGAAGCAGCTGAGGAGCCTGCTATATCAACGTCAAATGCCAGTGAAAGCACTCATCCAGGAGGTGGTAACACGTTGGAACTCAACCTTCTACATGCTTGAGCGTCTGTATGAGCAGTATACGGAACTCAATCAATATTTCCTTAAAGAGGGTACAGAGGAGCTGAGGATGGGTGGGCCGCAATGGAACATAGTTGAAAGCCTGACACGCATGCTTCGTCCTTTTGAGTTCTTCACGCGTGCAGTCAGCAAGGAGGACTCTAATTTGGGAAAAGCTATCCCATTGTTGTACATGCTGGAGGACCAACTGAAGGAGGTGTGTTCTGTGTTTGGAAAAGATGACAAAAACCAAGACTCTTTGCTTCTGGCTGAGCAATTATTAGAGCTCCTACAAGGTGATGAACGTCTTAAAAAGATCCACTCAGAACAGCATTACATTTGTGCTACTATTCTGGATCCACCCTACAAAAAGGCGCTGGCAGGCCAAGCATTCTTTCCTTTTGATGATGAACATGTTCCAAAGTACAAACGTTGGCTAGCCTTGTCAGCCAAGAGGTTTGAAACAGAACGGCTGGAAATTGAAGGAAATGGCAGTACATCAGCAGGCCATCCCCAGTCAAAACAATCCACTTCTGCACCTGTGGCTGTGGCACAAGTGACCTCTCAGCCGTTAAAGACACCGGCAACCGGATCATCTGCACGAAAGACAACAGAAACATTGGAGGCTGAAGAGGATTGGCTAGCTCTGCGTGGGTTTGGTTCTCAAAAGGTCAGAGGCACAGCAAGAGCTAAGCAAAGTGGAGGAACCTTGGATGAGGACCTTGAGTCGATGGTGAAGGACTATCTGAATGACTCAACAGAGGTCTATGTTAATTCTGACCCATTGGTGTATTGGCATGGGAAAAAAGAATTGTGGCCACAGCTCACCAACCTGGCTTTAAACTACTTGTCTTGCCCACTCGCAAGCGTGTCTTCTGAACGGGTTTTCAGTGCGGCTGGTGGGATTGTAACTCCCAAACGGAGCCGCCTCTCGCCCAAAAATGTGGAGAGGTTAACAATGATCAAGATGAATCAGCACCTCATACCACCAGATTTCAGAGTACGAGAGAGCGTGCCGGATGAAGAGGAGGTGGCCAGCAACATAGATGAGGGAATTTCTACTCTGTCAGGTGACACTGAGCTCACCCTGCCTGAATTCGCAGAGTATGATGACGAAGCCTTATTCTTATTCCTGGACCGTGATACCGAGCCCTGAAAATGAGACAACGAATCAATAACTTTCTTTTTCATCCTTATTCACTTTTATTCCTGTGTGTCTGTCTTTCTTTGTTGTGCACAGTTAATATAATTCAAACTTTAATCAGATAATCACAAAAACAAGCCCATCAGCAGAACTGTCTTCACTTGTTTGCTAATTGATTTGAAGGTGCCGCAGTCTGCATTCCTCAGGTTCACAAGTTCAGAAGAACATGCTCCTCTATCCTCCTCCTCCAGACTCCTATTTCCATCAAAGCAGAGGGCTGGTTTACGCCCAATGAAGAAAGACTCAGCACTTGTGGGGGTGTTGTTCTACCTCTTTGCAGGTGAGTTGACGGGTCTGGGGCCATTGCTGGGAAGCACTAAAAGTGGTTTGGACCAAATCCGAGGCGGAAATTTTTTTGTGTTTTTGATGACTTGCTTGCCTTTGAGGTGCTCTTAGGGGGGATTCCGTCTGTTTGTGGGTGAGTTTCGTGGTCTGGGAGCATTGCTGGGACACTCTAATCTTGATTGCATTTGCTTTTCAGGAAATCCGTCGTGCCAACCCCGACTTATGGCCTAGCTACGCAGCGCGTTTGGACCGAAGGCCCAGAAATATTGCAAGTATGAGATTTTGCTTTTGGCCTGTTTGGGGGTGTTATGCTTCTTGGCGGGTGGGTTGGCGGGTCTTGGGGCATTCCTGGGAAGGTCTAATACCGGGTAGAAGTGGTTGGGACAAAATCCAGGCCGATGTTTTTTTGGCTATTTCTGACATTTTGCTCTATGTAGCGTTTTCGGGGGCCTGTTTGGGGGGCTTCCTGGTGTTTGTGGGTGGGTTTCGGGGTCTGGGCGCACTGCTGGCTATATATACTTTACTTTGCAAGAGGTTTGAAGCAAATCCATGGTGGCAGAGGGGAGTTAGGGCCTAGCTGCAGAGCGCGCGCGGAGTGATTTGGGAAATTTGTGAAAAATTGACTAAGTCCCCATTTTTGTGCTTTTGCTCTTTGGCTGTTTGGGGGTCTTCTACTCGTTTTCTCCTGGGTTGACGGCTCTGGGGCCATTGCTGGGAAGCTCTAATACCGGATAAAAGTGTTTTGGACCAAATCCCAGGCGGAACATTTTTTGTGTTTTTGATGACTTGCTTGCCTTTGAGGTGCTCTTAGGGGGGGTTCCGTCTGTTTGTGGGTGAGTTTCGTGGTCTGGGAGCATTGCTGGGACACTCTAATCTTGATTGCATTTGCTTTTCAGGAAATCCGTTGTGCCAACCCCGACTTATGGCCTAGCTACGCAGCGCGTTTGGACCGAAGGCCCAGAAATATTGCAAGTATGAGATTTTGCTTTTGGCCTGTTTGGGGGTGTTATGCTTCTTGGCGGGTGGGTTGGCGGGTCTTGGGGCATTCCTGGGAAGGTCTAATACCGGGTAGAAGTGGTTGGGACAAAATCCAGGCCGATTTGTTTTTTGCTATTTCTGACATTTTGCTCTATGTAGCGTTTTCGGGGGCCTGTTTGAGGGGCTTCCTGGTGTTTGTGGGTGAGTTTCGTGGTCTGGGAGCACTGCTGGGACACTCTAATCTTGATTGCATTTGCTTTTCAGGAAATCCGTTGTGCCAACCCCGACTTATGGCCTAGCTACGCAGCGCGTTTGGACCGAAGGCCCAGAAATATTGCAAGTATGAGATTTTGCTTTTGGCCTGTTTGGGGGTGTTATGCTTCTTGGCGGGTGGGTTGGCGGGTCTTGGGGCATTCCTGGGAAGCTCTAATACCGGGTAGAAGTGGTTGGGACAAAATCCAGGCCGATTTTTTTTTGGCTATTTCTGACATTTTGCTCTATGTAGCGTTTTCGGGGGCCTGTTTGGGGGGCTTCCTGGTGTTTGTGGGTGAGTTTCGTGGTCTGGGAGCACTGCTGGGACACTCTAATCTTGATTGCATTTGCTTTTCAGGAAATCCGTTGTGCCAACCCCGACTTATGGCCTACCTACGCAGCGCGTTTGGACCGAAGGCCCAGAAATATGGCAAGTATGAGATTTTGCTTTTGGCCTGTTTGGGGGTGTTATGCTTCTTGGCGGGTGGGTTGGCGGGTCTTGGGGCATTCCTGGGAAGGTCTAATACCGGGTAGAAGTGGTTGGGACAAAATCCAGGCCGATTTTGTTTTGGCTATTTCTGACATTTTGCTCTATGTAGCGTTTTCGGTGGCCTGTTTGGGGGGCTTCCTGGTGTTTGTGGGTGAGTTTCGTGGTCTGGGAGCACTGCTGGCTATATATACTTTACTTTGCAAGAGGTTTGAAGCAAATCCATGCTGGCATAGGGGAGTTAGGGCCTAGCTGCAGAGCGCGCGCGGAGTGATTTGGGAAATTTGTGAAAAATTGACTAAGTCCCCATTTTTGTACTTTTGCTCTTTGGCTGTTTGGGGGTCTTCTACTCGTTTTCTCCTGGGTTGACAGCTCTGGGGCCATTGCTGGGAAGCTCTAATACCGGATAAAAGTGTTTTGGACCAAATCCCAGGCGGAAAACTTTTTGTGTTTTTGATGATTTGCTTGCCTTTGAGGTGCTCTTAGGGGGGGTTCCGTCTGTTTGTGGGTGAGTTTCGTGGTCTGGGAGCATTGCTGGGACATTCTAATCTTGATTGCATTTGCTTTTCAGGAAATCCGTTGTGCCAACCCCGACTTATGGCCTACCTACGCAGCGCGTTTGGACCGAAGGCCCAGAAATATTGCAAGTATGAGATTTTGCTTTTGGCCTGTTTGGGGGTGTTATGCTTCTTGGCGGGTGGGTTGGCGGGTCTTGGGGCATTCCTGGGAAGGTCTAATACCGGGTAGAAGTGGTTGGGACAAAATCCAGGCCGATTTTTTTTGGCTATTTCTGACATTTTGCTCTATGTAGCGTTTTCGGGGGCCTGTTTGGGGGGCTTCCTGGTGTTTGTGGGTGAGTTTCGTGGTCTGGGAGCACTGCTGGGACACTCTAATCTTGATTGCATTTGCTTTTCAGGAAATCCATTGTGCCAACCCCGACTTATGGCCTAGCTACGCAGCGCGTTTGGACCGAAGGCCCAGAAATATTGCAAGTATGAGATTTTGCTTTTGGCCTGTTTGGGGGTGTTATGCTTCTTGGCGGGTGGGTTGGCGTGTCTTGGGGCATTCCTGGGAAGGTCTAATACCGGGTAGAAGTGGTTGGGACAAAATCCTCGCGGAAAAGCCTTTTGGCACTTTTTGTAACTTAGGGTTCGTTAGGGTTAGCCCTAGCAGCAGGATTGCATGTGTTTCGGGGTGTTCTAGATTTTTGCAACTGAGTTCTGGGGTCTTAGAGCACTCGTGAGAATGTGTAATTTTGGTTGCAAGTCATTTGAAGAAAATCCATGGTGGGAAAGGGGGGATTTGGCATAGTTAAAGAAAGCCTTTGCCACTATTCTTAACTTAGGGTTCGTTAGGGTTAGCAGTATTTCTATTGCATGTGTTTGAGTGGGGGGGATTTCGAGTCTTGGAGCGATGCTGGCTATGGCTACTTTTGCTTGGTTGCTTGCAAGTGGTTTGAATGCAATCCACGGTGAGTAAGGGGTAATTAGGAAGGGGGTACTTCGGCCTACTTTTAATTTCAAAGTAAGTTTTGTCACCAGTTTTCTGCTAGGCCTCGTTTTTTGAGATTTGATTGGGGGTCTTCTACATTTTTGCGACTGGCTTTAGTAAGGGTCTGGGTGGGAGCACTGCTAGGAAGATCTAATTTTGTTCTAAAACACAGTTTACAGTACACCTAGCTTGAGGGGCAAGATCCGCTACATTAATTTGCCCATACTTATTTATCCTTCAAAAGGTGACTCAGAGTACGCACTTTCAAAAATATTGTACTCTCTACTAGGAAAATCAAATTGTGACTTTTTGCACTCCACAGCCTACATACCTTATATTTATTTATCAGTGGTGTTGTAATATTATATCACTTCCTGTTTTTCGTTGAATAATTACAGGCCGGGTTTCAGTCTCTGCAATGGGGAAAAAAGGATGGAGTCAGGCTTCACAGTAGCGAGCCACAATTCAGCATCAGGCAGGCAGTGGACAGGGTGTCTTCTGGTGACCAACATCGATGGACGAAGCGTCGGCTGCAATGGAGGAGTGCCGCTAATAGGAGGATTTTTTTTCTGCAGGCAACTTACTTACCACTTCCAACAGGACCACTAAAACCACATAGATACAGTATCCCTTGCCTTTTTCTCTGACTGTGACTGCATTTCTTGGATCTCTCTCTGCTTCGAAATTGATCCCTTAACACATCACTTAGTCCACTCCACTATCACATCTGCACCACACATAGTCATTTGTAAGTGCTCCTACGTAATTCGCAAGTCGCAGCACGCCCCAGGCCGTAGAGGACTGGGATGGCCCCAATGATGAAGCATGTCACCAAGGGGCAACCCTGGTGAGTGAGGGGACACCTATAAAAAAAGCAATTTCTCCTTTTCTATCTACTATACCTTCCAGACCAACCCCACTGAGTGTTGTTGTGAATGGATTTATAGTGACCAGCAAGGCTCTCGGGTATCTGGCTAAGTACAGAGACCTTATGTTGAATATCGTTATCAATAATTCCACACAGGCCCTGTACTGTCGCATTCTTTCTTCCACAGTTGTCGAATGTACTACTTACTTTTCACTGACATGCATGCAGTAGTGTATGCACTTTCAAAGATTGATGGATAGGTTTGTACCCAAAGAATTGTTTATGTTCCATTGTTTGTCTATGCTGTGCTATTTTTTCTTGTCTCCCAAAACCTTTCCCAAAAACCCCCGTACCCATCCATTTTTCAAACCCTAACCCTCTTCCCCCGGGCTGTGTGGTTTTGATTGATGTGTGACTAAATGACAGCAATAAATCCACACACTTGCTGGGGAGGATAAGGTGATAGCAACAGGCTGGTGAAGAAATCCGAGGATATATTCTTACTCTGCTTGACAAAGAACCATTGCTAATGTGAAAGAACTTCAACCGAATTAGTAGTTATACTTTACCATTTGTTAGGCTACAATGTGGCACTGTTCTACTGTACTTCTGTCACCTGCTATATTCTCAGTTGTACCGTTGAATTGCTCAGGAGGACAAACCAGATTTCATTTTCTTTTTTTTCATAGGCATGCAACTGCCACTGTGTCACACCACTAGTACCACCGCTATGAGGAAATTTTATCCGACCAAGATTGCCAACCATATTCGCTGTTTCCCGTGGAGCCAGCCCTGGGTCTAGCCCTACTTTCAAACACAAATTACAGGTAAGATGAGCGTTTGGTGGTTTGGGGGTATAATGGAGTATTAGTACGAGAGACGAGAGACTGAAGGTAGTACTACTAAAGTCCTAGGACTCTTGGATTCACTTCACTTAGCCTGTGAGAGGCACTTAGTGTTGAAAACATTTGGGCATTTACACTTAAAGGAAGAAAATTAAACTAAACTTTCAGGAAAACAAAGTCAACGTTAAACCCCCACCCACCAGGCAAGCAGTAAGAAAAGGGTATGCTCAGATAAAGTTTGAAAAAGTATATTTATATCCCTAACAAAATAATCTCCCGCAAGACCCTCCCTAACCCCAACGATTGTCCTTGAAAAGTCCCCAAAAACCCAACTCCCAATTCCCACCCCCCAAAAGTCTATAAAAAAGGGGCAAGGGACACTATGGGTGGATGCTGTCAACTTTTTGGGCCAGGGCATCATGCTCCTGGCGGAGCAAGGCGTGCTCTACGCGGAGCCCCTCCAACTGGTTGGAAAAGTGGTGGAGCTCCTGCTGGAGGCGGGACACCATCAGGGTACTGCGGCGCAGGCGTGCCTTCAATGCCTTGTAGGTGCAACGGCTGTGAGAGGAAGCTGTAGCTGTTGTCCTTGCTACTCGGCGGTGGCGTTTGGCTTTTGCAGCCCGGCTCAGTCTGGGTGGACCACTGTGCTGGGTGGCACTGGCAGCCCGTGGGGGAACGGAGGCCGATGCAGACGACGTAGTTGTTGTGGTCGACTGCACACTTTCTTCGTCCTCCAGGGCCACCAGCCGCCGATATTCGGCCACAGTGGCATCGATCCTCCGTTGCCGGGCCGCTCTAGCCAGCTCCTTCCTCCTTGTTCGTTTGGAAGGAGAACCTATATGAAGAAAGAAAGACATAGTCTGTAACCAATGCTCCTTAAGATTAACTCAATCATTCAGCAGAAATTTGTGTTGCATTACAACTAGCAACTTGCAAACGCATTACATAACTATTGAGGCCAGTATCTATCTAACCTCACACTTCTTCATCCTTGCTCTAACATTAGTGGGAGTTTAAGGAACAAATTCTACGAGCACTATGGACTTCCATTGGAGTCGACTATGAAAGTACACCAGTCTTATTCTTCTTCTTGTCTCTTGTTTTGGAAAATTGGTACGTTATCTTCTGCAAGCCGGCATAATGCCAGCGCAGTTAACTTGCACCCGAGAAAAAGAGACGCACGCCATGAGGAGTGACCTAGACTTGCGTTGCGTTACTGTACCCGTCCAGTACATGCAGGTGGTGAAGCTCTTACTTTTCTATTACGGGTGGCACTGAGAATACTCTGTTACAACTCAAGGGCTACTGCTTAATTAATTTAACTTTCACCCTACAGTGGAAATGAGTACTAGAAATGGAAAATTGAAGAAGATAAATAATCTGATTATCAATCACTTCACATGGGATGTTTTTGCTTATATATGGGATGACTTTAGGTGCTTTGCTTTTTATTGAGTGACCAGTGATACATCCACACATGAATGACTGAGTACTACTAAACTTATTAAGAGAGGTAGGGAGTGGCCACCGTAATAACCGGATCTATGCAGTGCTTGCAATACAAACTACTGCTACTATTGATGGTAGTATTTGGACAAAATTAAAAGTTCTTTTCCTTGCCTTTCCTACACTGGAACGGACGTGCGGGTGCAGTGTTACATGCTCTTCAAAGTTACACTTAGTTCATCCACTGACCGTCTACTCTCTCTAGATCATGGGTACTCACAAACTTTCTCTCAGGGGCTACATTTACAGTGTAGTTTGGGGCCGAGGGCCGCACTGGTGGGGGCGGAGTCAGAGGGGGCGGGGCTAAAGCAAAACGATAACTTGTGACCATGAGGTTGCACACAGGTCCCTGCAGCAGATGCCCTCACCCACTGAGCCACCAGACCCAGCATTTACATACATCTCTCTCCCTCCTGCTCTCCCTCCTGCCCTCCCTCTCCATCTCTCTCTCCCTCCTGCCCTCCCTCTACCTCCCCCTCTGTCATCTCACTGTGTGTGTGTCTATCTGTGTCAGCCTTCAGCCCGGGTCGAGACCGCTTCCTCAACGCGCACACACAGACAACAACACCAAAGTACTTAACAGGTCTTTAAAAGACCATTAACATATTATTGAGAATTTGTTTGTTGTAGCGCCCCTGCTTCTCCACCCTGACAATCACTGCTTGCCCGGCCCCACAGAGCAGAGACTTTGTTCTATTTCACCTCTTTGTGGCCTTGCATCTCCACTCTGCTCTGTGGGGGCGGGGGTAAGCATGAGCGGATTTTGCGGATTGGCAATCCGCGAATTTTGCGGATTTGCGGATTCGCAATCCGCAAAATCCGCGAATTCCCGCGAATTTGCGGATTTTTTTTTTTTTTGTGTTCGCCCGTGTTTCTGCCAGTTCGCGAGGGTTTTTACAATTTCGCAATTTGCGAACTTACCTGTCGGGTCGCAAGTTTTGCGAACTTGTTGTTTCTACGTGTCCAGCCTGTTTGGGACACTCTTCTTCATCACTGCCACTCTCTGTCACCACTGCCACTCTCTGACTACTCATGCCACCCTCTGGCCCACCCATGCCACCCTCTGTTTCATCACTACACCCTCTGGTTGTCCAGTGTACATTATTTTCGGCAAAGCAAAGCACACCTTCCCTGCCTCAAGTGACCTGAATTAATTTGGGGCTGATTAATGTGTCACAGAATATTTTTTTAGCTGGCACCTGCTTCCTTAGTGCGCCCTGATTAGTGATCTTTTGCACTTGCTAAGTGCTTTCATTGTTGCAAAATTAGTTACAACACCTGCCCTGCCCCAACTGACAATAATGAATTAGGGGCTGATTAATGGATTTTAACTTCCAGCCTGGCTCCTGCTTGTCTCCCTTAGCTGTAATTCAGGACCTTTGTGGCATATGTGTAACTATTCTGAGGTTCAGAGCAGGGTCACATAATAGTTTCAACTGGCAACTGAACTCTGGAGGGGCCCCTCAGGAAGCCCTACAGGAAATGGCTACTAATGATGTGCCTGAACTTTTGAACCTGGTAAGTAGTTACTTTCAGTTTTGCCAAGATCGTATTTCTGCAATTTCGCACTTATTCGCGGGGCGCGAACTCACGCTAACAGTGCGAGCAGCGCGAGCAAAATCCGCTGCTCGCGGATTTGCGGATTTTGCGGGAAATTCGCAAATCTCGCGGATTGCGGATTTCCCGAAAATCCGCAAAATCCGCGAGCGGAACGGATTTTCCGCCCACACCTAGGCGGGGGGAGCAGTGATTGTCTGCAAGGTCTGCGCACCGCCAAGGAAGGCTTGCCGGGCCACCACCGGCCCGCGGGCCGTACTATGAGTACCCCTGCTCTAGATACACATATGCTATCTAAGAGTCAGATAGTAGCATGATCCAGGTATATGGACACATACAGTTTCTGTGTCACCCACCCAGGCTGTTGTCCTTCCACCCATCATTGCTTCATCATTCACCCAGCCATGCATCTCATATTCTTGCCTTCCCAGCTAGTCTTCAATCTCAATAAGTAAGGAATATATAAGAGCTTACCTCTGGCCGCCACCACCACCGTCTCAACTCTCACAGCCGCCGCCTCCTCCCCTGAAGAATCGCCCTCCGCCTCCGTGTCGAGCACCACCACCTCCACACTGGCCCCGCCACCAGATGTTCCACCTACAAAGTACATTTAAGAATGTTAGAATAAAGCACTCACTAGTCTTTGGTCTAGGAATGAAGACATGTGAAAACAATGTAATTTGTGACTGTCTACGTTAAAGTTAAAAAAAATGTCCCTTTTTCCAGGGAAGGTTGTCTTGCTGCACTTTTTGGCACAACTGATGAAGGCTGTTTTTTTAACACGCACCATTTTTCTCCACACAGACAGAAGATGGACTTCTAAGAACAAGATCAAGTTGAAACCAGGTGAGAGCTCGGCTCGACCACAAGAAATGTCTTCAATTAATCGTCAGCACTAACCACTTTTCCATTATCAGTTAAACGTTTAGTTTTATTATGACTTCATTTTAATAAATGTGTTTACTTTTAATAAAGCTTTTAAACTTAAATACAATCTGTGTATTTTGGTCCAGACTAGAGTGACTGAGCGAAAGGTTTTGCAATTTTTGCAAGCATGAGTCCAGATAGAACACTTCAAAAGACATTATGGACAATCCCAGAGGACTGCACTAAGTTGATAGAGCTATTGCTGACTAGAATCATGGGAGTTTCGCCAACCGTGCAATCTTAGTTAGCTACACAGACAGACTAATAAGAATAATCTAGTAATACCACAGGGAGTCATAGTAGAGGCAGGATAAGAATTTAGATACAGTCTACAAGAAGAGCAAAGACAATTTTGAAAAAAGTCAAATGAGGAACGCTCGGAAAAATAGGTACTAGTCTAAAATGAAAACTTACTGGGGCCAGCAGAGGAGCCCTCGCCTGCCCGATCCTGGCCCTGTTGAACAGCATCCGCCGCCTGCTGCTCCTGTGTCCTCCTCTCGCCCCTGGGGGGAGCTGACGTACAACATGAAAGAAAGAACAGAAAACATGGATGATTGTTGCTTGTCAATGTCAACCAAATCAAACATTTCAAAAGAACAATAACAAAATATTTCTGCGACATTATATTGATTAGGGTTAGTTTTCATTTATTTGCAGACCTGTGACTTCGAAAGTCACGTAACTCACTAAACAAAGTACTGAAACGTTCACCTAGGACTGGCAGGCAGCAGTCCGCAGGCAAGACGCAAAGTGACAGACAAACTCCATTGTGATTTCAGTCAGATCAGTGACAACACTAACAGTTGCCTGCTACATTACCAGTCATTTAAATAGTCAAACTATCAATCCACCGCCACTATTTTTCTTATTGTCAGGGGTACAAAGGAAGGGGCAGATTTAAGCCCCTTGCGGCTCTTTTGCGCCGTTCTTGCGTGACTTTTGTGACGCAGCAGCTAAACAAAAAAGGGCGCCATGGTGCGGCGTATAATATTATAACAACCTGACGCATTTGGGAGATGCATCCCGTTATAAAGCCCTGCGCCATCAGGGGGCGTTCCGGCGCAAGGGAGGGCATTCCTGCGCTGGAACACATCCTAATAGTGGCTGAGGGAAATCTACAAAATTTCAATCAGTCACCTTTAGGACAATGATGCGTCACACAAACCCTGCACCTGCTTGAAGCAGACGTACGGCTTGACCCAGCATTGGGGAGATAGGGTACCCCAGAGCATTGCTGGAGCTGCGCCATCGTTGCGACGCAACTCCAGCAGTAAAGCTTCGGTGACGTTTTGGGCCCATGGTGCGCCGCATTGCAAATACGGTGCACCAGGTTTGGTGGTGGTAGCGGGCTGCACAATTAATGGCGCATCCCTGCTACTTTGCAGGGATGCGACGGTAATTGCAATTCTGCCCCTTAGGGGCATACTTACTTACGCGTTCTGGCGCATCTCCAGAGATGCGCCAGATCAAATGCGTCACGCAAAACTACCCTTGCGACACGGCAGATGCGCCTTATTTACAATGCGGCGCACCCTGGCGCAAGGGTAGGCACTTGCGTGACGCATCTCGTCACGTAAGAGCGGCGCATCGCTGGAGTCACGTCGCCAACGCAATGCAACTCCAGTAATGCTCAGGGCCACCCAATACTTAACATGCTGTGTCAGTCCTTTCGCCTGCTTCGAGCAGACATAAGGAATTGAATTGACGTAGCAGCGTCGCAGAAGTGCCTGCGTTAAATCTTGTAGATTTCACGCAGGCAATTTTGCGAGGCGCACAGCCGCCGGACCGCCCACCCTGCGTACTAGGAACGCACCCATTGTGGTGCAGGCCCATGGCTTTATAACGTGACGCATCTCCTTAGATGCGTCATGTCGTAAATGACTCGCAGGGATGCGGCACGTTTACGCCGCTGTTGCGTCACGCTAGGCAACGTAAACGTGGCGCAAGGGGCTTGTAAATGTAATCTGCCCCCTAGTGTCTAGCATTACGCAGTTCTGTAAAGTACACTCATACATAATAGTTACTCAGGCCAATGAGACCACGAAATAGAAAACAAATAAGCATAGTAGCAACGCCACTGAGAAGGAGAGCAGTGCACCTGAAAAGCACAGAAGATTTTGAAATATAATTTAACTACAATGTAATCGTCATCAGCGGCATTATTGGCTTGCTCCATGTAAAAAACAAATATTTGCAATACAACAACACAGAGCAGGAGAAAACATCATAGTAGTGAGTGATTAAATGGCTACTACTACTCACCAAGCCCGGGGATCTCCAAGCCGAGCTGGTCCAGCAGGTCGCGCTCGCGGTCCAGGAGGTCCGTCCAGCGATGGGTGACCTGGCTGTAGGTGCGCTGGACCCCGTAGAGGTGGGATATGGCCCAGCACACCTTCTCCCACCGCTTCCGGCGCTCCCGCATGTTGTAGCCGCCGGCCGCGATCCTGCCACCTCCCGCGATGGTCCTGGGCAGGCGGCGCTGGACGAAGTAGACCAGCGCGCCCACTTCCTCCGGGCTGAATATCTCCCGTCGCGTCACCTGCTCCCCCCTCAATCTCCCGCATGCTGTCCTGGCACTGGGTCCAGCACTACTCCCCGCCGCCGCTGCGGCCCTCAAGTGCCTGGGCAGCTTCACGGCGCCTGGCTTGACCATGGTCTGGGCAGGTAAGGTAGGAAGAAGTAGAAAATTAAGAAAGAATAGGATAGGGAAGAAGAAAAGAAAAGAGTTTAAAAAAGTAGTTTAAAAGTAAAGAAAAATAGCAGAAAAGACAAAAATATACAGCTAGGAAAAGAGAGGGATAGATAAGAAGCAAAATCGTAAAAAAAAACCTGAAAACAAGCAAAGGATGGCAAAGATACCAAGAGGATTAAACACCATGCCCAGACACAGGAAATGAATGAAAAACAAGATGGCCGGCGCCCGTTCACGAGCGCGAAAGTAAGTTTGCGCGAGATTTTCCTCGCGATCTCGTGCGAACCTCTAGATTTCCCGCGCGATCTCGTGCGAACCTCTACTCGCCATGCGCTTACTGCGCGAGATTATACATAGCGGGCGGAAACGGAAATACGTCACGCAAACAAAATGGCCGCGCCCGTACTCGACCTTGGGGTCAATTTGTGTGTTGCGCTGCAAGCGGCTCGCGAATACTGCAAAAAAACTCGCGAAACAACAAGCCGCAAAAAAAAAAAATGCTCATTCGCACGAATTGGCGGCTTCCGCGGTCGGTTTCGCACGACGCCGCGCCCCGCGAATAGCGCGAAAAAACCGAAAAACGATTTCAGCAAAAGCAAAAGCAATGAGCAGGTGCAAAAGGTCAACCTCATGATTTGTAACGATTCTCTGTAGTGCTTCCTGAGGGGGCCCTCCAGAATTCGGTTGCCTGCTTGCAACTATTGTGTGACCCTGCTCTGACCTTAACTGTATGCCACAAAGGTCCTGATTTACAGCTAAAGGAGCAGACAAGCAGGTGCCAGGCTGGAACTTGAAATTATTTCAGTGACACATTAATTAGCCCCTAATTCATTATTGTCAGTTGGGGCAGGGCAGGTGTTGTTAATAAACTAACCCCAAATTAATTCATGTCAGTTCAAGCAGGGCAGGTGGGCTTGCTTTTCCTTCCCCCATCTTCTACAGTGATGATGAACCAGAGGGTGGCATTGATGTAACAGAGGGTGGCATGGGTCAAAGAGAGGGTGCCAGTGGTGAAACAGAGGGTGCTGGGAGGCTGTGATGATGAACCAGACGTAGAAACAACATAGTCGCGACCGTTGCGAGCCGACAAGTAAGTTCGCAATTGCGAACTAGTACCAAATCCTCGCGAACTGGTAGAAACACTTGCGAACACAAAAAAAAAAAATCCGCAAATTCGCGAGAATTCGCGGATTTTGCGGATTGCCAATTCGCAAATCCGCAAAATTCGCGAACGCGAGATTCGCAAAATTCGCCCATGCTTAACGCAGCCTCCGAGCTCAGCAGCTTCCCACCAGGGCTTACACGCCAAATTGAGTCCTGACCGGCCTGGACGTGGCATCGCTGCAGGAAGCTCATGCCACCAATGCAAGGACCAACTCCAACAGCCATCTGCCGGAGTCGAAACAGTGGTCCTGACAGACTTGCGGAGTTGCTCTGACCTGTTGTGGATGCCATCATCAGCCTGATACCCTGCTCAGCACTCCAGGTGGCAGTGACTCAGTGCACCGCAAGCCATTGTCCATAACTGATTGAGTTATGAGCTGTGGAGAGGTTGCGCAGCTATGTCACCTCAAACAGTGTGGAGGCCCTGAGACGTCGATGGGGAAGATGATGCAGGTATGACACACCCCACTGCATCTGCATCAGGTGTCTGTCTGAGGGACATGATCCGAGACTTTTTCTTCACATGGGCATGCTCATGTCTAGTGTCCCATCTCCAGTGCACTGCGACTCACGGACACTTCTGTTTGCATGGTGGCTGTTCTCTGGACTTTCTCCGGCTTCCTCCATGTTGCTCAGTAGTTGACTCTTTTATGCATGTGTTTTTCTTTTTCCGTTGCACTGGTGTCTAATGTTCAAGTGGTTGCCAGCACCAGGCATTCTGTGCGGACTGGCTTACGCCCACCTCACACACATCCAGCACAGGCCCTACTGTACATGTGACCCTGGCAATAAAGTGGTCGGGCGCATGTGCCCATAGACAGTTCAACATGGCATCTGCATGTGTCCCTGTGGTCTTGTTGTATGCATGAGGGCCCTGAGCCCAACACCATTACATTGTGCTGTATACATCGGATGCAGACGTGTCACCGCAGGCAGCAGGTTAGAGCTTGGCATGTGGCTTTGTTGCCACCAACCAAATTCGTAAGGGGAGTGACCAGGGCCGACGTATGCAGACCCAAAATGGGTGTGTGACTAGAATTTGAGTGCCCCTGCCTGTGGTTCTGTACTGTGAACGTGCAACTGCATGTGTCTCTATGGCAGTGTGGGTCTCGTTCGGGCTGTAGGGTTGTCTCAAGGTCCCATAGAAAATGCCATTTGAAAAATTTCAAATTAAATTTTCTCAAGAACTACTGGAGGGATTTACACCAAACATACAAAAGGCACTGCCGCATACCAGTCCCTACCATTTTGCCAAATCTGGTATAATTCCGTTCAGCCGTTCGAGCTGTAGCCTTGTCAGAATGTCCCTATGGAAATTAACATGGGTAAAACACGTTTTGGGACCCCTCTTTTTTTATCGGCCCCCTCGTGACGAATCCACCCGAAACTTTCAGGGAAGGAGCGGAGTGCAGCGAGGCAAATTTAAAGAAAATTACAGGCAGATCCCTCAATTGGCGCCAAAGTTATTCCCAATAGAATGTTCGGAATTTCCTATGGTAACTATGGGCCAGATGTAGGTAAATCTAATTTACCAACTCATAAATACCGAATTTTACCGATTCGGTATTTATGAATCGCTAAATTAGAAGGAGGGAGATGTAGGTAATTATTTTTATGGAATTACCGAATCTGTAAGATTCGGTATTTACCGAATCGGTAAATACCGAATCCAGTAAGGGTGTAGGGGGTGTCACTTTGACACCCTCTAGCACCCCAAGTGCAGGCTTGTGTGCCATGTGGCACACATACATGCCCTAGGGGCATGTCTGTGTGTCACATTGCACAGGTGTGCATGCACAGATGTGCATGCACACCTGAATTCTGTATTTTACCACCCAATAGGATTGGGTGGTAAAATACCGACTCTTAAGGGCCTGTGGCACTCTGTGGAGTGCCACCTACATCTTGATTTACCGAATCGGTAAAAATACCGATTCGGTATTTTACAGAATCTGTAAATTTACCGAATCGGTAAATTTACCGATTCTGTAAAATAATGGCCCCTACATGTCAAAAGCCAAATACCGGTCGGAAACGGCCGAAATCGGCCGTGTCCGACCGGTATTAAGGCTCCTACATCTGGCCCTAGGTCCTAACTATATATACCTACTGGCGACCGCCAGTAGGTAATATAAATACACATATATACAAACATATATTTGATGTTTTAATAATGTACTTTTACAATGTATATGACTTTACTACACATGCATTTGAGTGATAAAGTCATATGCGTTGTAAAAGTTTTAGAAATGATGTATTTTTTCGGAGTAATAGTCCTGCGTTATAAAAATTGGGGAGTGATGGTATGTGGGATGTTGGTTTGCGGAATATCATCACATATTCCTGGGGGAGGGATACTCCCTTTCTTGCTATTTCTGTGGAGGCGGGCCTTGTTTCCCGATGTGCGTGGCACGAGGCCTGTGCGCAACAGAAGTGGAAAATCTCCAGTGTGCGCTTCAGGCGTCACCGGAAGTTAAGGCGAGATTACATTTCCTGCACAATGGCCCCTGTTTGCACTCCTTCCGGCCCTTGGGAATAGCGCAATGCCTGACCTCTAAACAGTAAAGCAGGTGCACGTCACTGGGAGCGCGGGGCAAGCACACCTGGAGCTGGAATGTACAGATCCTGGGAAGAAAAAACAATGAAATATTGGGCACAACGCTCGCTTATTTTTTTTCATAATCCCGCACCCCGCACACGCCCACGCCCCCAGCACACACCCACAGCACACGATATGAGACATGGCATCAAGGGCGGAACGCACCACACGCCCCCAGCGTTTGTCACACACCCAGCACAACGCAGACACGCCCACAAGGGACTACTTTGCTGGCACGTTTTTTTAACCTTTTAAATGTATATGGTGAGCGTCCGCATAGCCTATGTCCTTCTGCTGCAACTGCCCTTTCCAACGCTGTATTGGGTGTTGTGATTGGTGCTGTGGTTCCTGAGATTGCCCACCTCAAAGGTTTGGGCTCTCTGTTTATTATATTAGTATAGATTAGTATAGATATATAAAACTCTAAAACAATCCTGGTCTCTTAGTCAACAAGCCTCAAGGTTTCGAGAGGCCTTCCCTCTGCACTAAGGAAACTTACTGGAATTGTCCACTTTCCGTGCAAGCATTTCAAAGGCAAAAGGAGTTCACACGTTCCTTCTGCATTCTCATATATTCCAGCCTTTATCTGACCAAAGCTTACACAAGTCTCCGGCAGTACATTCAACAATCTCCTCTCCAAAAACAAAGCAACTTTGAACATGAATAACTTAAACAACTTGAGTAAGCTGGGGTCCTGCCTGTGCATGCAAAACGCTCAATCAATACAGAGTAGGAATTCAAAATGACATGAGGGTATGTCAAAGCCAATAGTAAGAACTTCATAAGACTTTCCAATGTACAAAACAATGACCATTTGTGCACCACTGCCTATAGCATCACATACTTCATCTCTCAATAGTAAACATAATGCATATTAAGCACCACTGCTCATAATACTTCAATCCGAGACCAAAAAGTACATTACACACTTCCCTATCTCTCTCATTCTTTCAAATGCACATCCCACATGTTCTGTTCCTGGCAAGGCTGTTCTACTCTGTGACAGCTCCCACTTTAAAACTGCAAGATAACGTCTTCATGGAAAAAGGCATATGCAGGATTACATTCAGGTTAGGGTAAAGTAAAACTCCAAAAGTCAATTAAAATCATGATAGTCAAAGTTCATCATGTGGTTTTAAAACATAGGAGTGCCTCTAGAACTACACTGGGCTGCCAGCAAAAACGACATCACTCTCTCACAGGAGCTGTATGACATCCTCGCTGACTTCTTCCAAACAATTGCAACCATATTCAGAAACTTCAAAACCCAACCCACACCTATGGACTTCCGCAACAGATGCACCACCACCCAACTGACATGAACCAGAGACTGAGCACCTGGGACCTCCTCTCCACCCAAGAAACCACCTTCACCATGAAATCCCTCAACTCGGAAGCTCCCATGGACCCATTCCCCACCACACCTTCAACCACAAAAAGTAAAGGAACAGCCAGTAACCCACCACCCTGCTCAACACCTCTAGCACCAGTGCAACATTTCCAGATGCCTGGGAACACATGGAAGTCAGACCACTACTCAAAAAAACCATCTGCTGACCCCAGCGACCTGGAAACTTTCATCAACAAGCAACAGATGACACCTGGAGCACAACTAGCTACTTGACGCCTTCCAATCCATTTTCGGCAGCAATAAACGCACGGAACCTACCATTATCGCAGCTACCAACAACATCGGAATCCTCCTCAACCAAGGAGGAACAGCAGCTTTAATCATCTGTGACCTCTTAGCAGCCTTCAACACTGTATCCCACCAAACGCTGATTGAAATACTACACCAAATTAGTCTCCAAAAGGACGCGCTCAGATGGATCACCTCCGTCCTCATCAGAAGAACCCAGAGGATCCGACTTGAACCTTTCACCTCCAAACCCAAAATCACCTGCGGTGTTCACCAGGGATCATCCATCCCTCAGCCCCACTTCTTCAATAAATATATGACCTTGCTGGCCAACATCATCAGATCCTACGGTCTCAACATAATTTTGAATGCAGACGATACCCAGCTCATCTTCTCACTCACCGATGGCCAACTTCCAAGAGGCATGGCAAGCCTTGCCAACTGGATGAAGAAGAACTGCCTGTAAATGAACACAGACAAGATGTACTGATCTTCGGCAACAGCAGCAACACATGAAATAACTCCTGGTAGCCAGCAGACCTAGGACCCGCACCCACTCCTTCCGACCTCGGCAGAAACATCAGAATCATCATTGACAACAAGCTCACTATAAAATCACAGATCAACATCGTCTCTCCCGCATGCTTCCTTACTCAGTGCATTTAACATATTATCTTCAAGTGGCTACCCTTGCATACAAGACACACCATGACATGCACCCTCATGACCAGCCGACTGTACTACGGTAATGGCCTCTATGAAGGAATCGCCACACACCTCCTACGGAGACTTCAGACCATATAGAAAGCCTCAGCCAGACTTATCCTGGGCCCTCCCTAGTGAACCTGCTTCACACTTCACCTTAGGCAACTCTACTGGCTATCCATATAAAATAAATGCCAATACAAGCTGCTAACCAGTGCGGACAAGGCACTACACAACCAAGGACCCGCCTGTATTAACCGCCACCTGAACTTCCACCAACCATCAAGAAGGCTATGCTCCACCCCCTCTCACTTGCCTATCCTTCATGTATATCCCAAAGCAGAAGTAGAGGACGCTCCTTCTCCTAAATTGCAGCAAAGACCTAAAACAGCATCCTCACGCACCTCTGGACCATTATCCCACTCCAGAATTAAAAATGGCCCTAAAGACTTGGCTTTCGAATAAGCCTTCCAGACCTGCGAGCACCTGGATACCCTATTGGTTGATTAGCCGTGCATTATTAATACTGATTGATTGATTGCTGACTTCGGAGCTTGGAGAACCAGGTTTGAGTTTCGGCATCAGCTCAATATCTTGTGATTCTGGGCAAATCACTTAGTCTCTCCACGCCTACAATTCAGTACCTAGAGACCCTCACAAGTGATTTGACTTACTTTACAAATCCTGGATTTGATTGATTTATTTATTTTATCCTGGAGTGAGGGTTGAGAAAAAGGACACAGAAGTAAAATCTATTAGTCTGCATGAGTTAAAGTAGAGTCACAGCATCACAATGAGGCACATGGGTAGCAGTGTGACATTCCTCTTGATCAGTGAGTGGTAAATGCAAATGCTAGCGGGCCACAGGGAAAAATCAGATCTACATTTGTGATCATGAGGAGCATAAAAAGCATAAGCTCATTATTTATGGTTATCACAGGCATCCAAATAAAATCTTGAAATAGGAAAGGTCCTTTTACAAAAACCCCAATTTAATTAGATGAATATTAGGTTTACTTTGACTCGTGCACTAGTGTTCACAATGACTCAAAAGAGTTTGCACACATTGTAACACTATCACCCAATAAGAAAGGAAAACAAAATTGTTACTCCTGAATTTGCCTTGGTGATCATCACCAGGTTCTAGCCAATAGTGCAAAAAGAAAGCAAATATTAGTTAAAGGGTTTGGTAAAGCAGACAAGTAACAATTTGGACAAATTATTTTCCATTTTTTTACAGTCATGTGTAAATCAGGAACAAATAACACTTACCATCTGTCGCAAACTTCACACATAAATGCAAATGACAGGCAAGGGGTATTTGGAACCTGTTTGTGTAAGGGTGTCCATTGGTTTGCCTGTAAACAGAGATGAGAGGAAAAACTAGTTTTTGGCAGCAAGCGCTGTTGATGTTTGTCGTGGCGATAGTTTATAGCCCCCAGCTCACATACCAGGTTGGTCAGAGGGATGCTAGTATGGGCAGGGTGAAACAAAAGGTGACCAACGGAATACAAAATGGCTGCGGTGGTCAAAATGACTGCAGTTTATGTGCACGTAGGAACTTCCATCAGACAAGATGGCGCAGATAATGTTCATGATTGTCGTTTTGCTATTAACAGACAGACTAGTGCTGTCTCTTCCCAAGACAAAAAGGTGTTTAAAAAACGATGTTCACTTTCTGTGATTACTGTCTATGCCTGTGGTTGTTACAGTTAGAAATTGTAGTTTTAGCCTGCCTGTAATTGCATATTTTATCACCTGTGTTGTGTTTTAAATTTGTGGTTTTCCCTGCCCATGATAGCCTCCATTTAGTGTGTTGAGTTGTGGGATTTGCAGTCCAACTCTGTAGTTTGTCCCTCTCATTCCTTGGTGACAAATCTGTTTTCCTTCCAAATTTCTCCTTTGCTCTGTGCTTAGACCTGTGTTCTAAAACAGTGCACCCCCAGCCACCATTTTGTTTTCACAAGCCAGTGAGGCCAGCCCCCTGCCTCCCCCCCGCCCCCCCCCAGCAACAGTGATTTTCTACATCAGAGGGTGCTTCTGTGAGCTTTTTAAACTGTGTTTACTGGGGCCTGTGCACTTTGTTTTTTGGCCAGCTGGGGGAGTCAAGCTTTATTTAAACAGTATTGTTAGATTTCGAGTTAGTGAAGCCTTTACCTGCAGAAGTCCAAAGTTGTGGATTGAGCCTGTCTGTCTCGTAGGGGATTCTGAACAGGAGAAGCAGCTGCCCAGACCCCACCCCAGGCCAGCAGACCATTGGGTATTCAGCTACCAGGCAAGTCTGAACCCTCCTCTCACACCCGCCCAGGCCCCTTAAGGCCTTCCTGGGTGCACCCCAAATCATTCTCCTCAATATTGTGAGTTGCAGCCTACATGTGCCCCAGATTGCAGTGAGCAGAGTCCAGGAAGTGGTAAGAAGACAGACTAGTGCAGTCTCTTCCCAAGACAAAAAGTTGTTTAAAAAACGATTTTCACTTTCTGTGTTTACTGTCTATGCCTGTGGTTGTTACAGTTAGAAATTGTAGTCTTAGCCTGCCTGTAAATGCATATTTATCACCTGTGTTGTGTTTTAAATTTGTGGTTTTCCCTGCCCATGATTGCCTCCATTTAGTGTGTTGAATTGTGGGATTTGCAGTCCAACCTCTGTAGTTTGTCCCGCTCATTCTTTGGTGACAAATCTGTTTTCCCTCCAAATTTCTCCTTTGCTCTATGCTTAGACCTGTGTGCTAAAACAGTGCACCCCAGCCATCATTTTGTGTTCACAAGCCAGTGAGGCCAGCCCCCTGCCTACCCCCCCCCCCAGCAACAGGAAGTGGAAGTGGCTATTTGGGGCTTCTGGTGTGATTGTTTGTTGGACCGATTGTGGGACTGGGAGTGGGGTTGGGCTTTCTGTTGGAGGTGGGGACTGGGGCTACCTTTGCCATTGGCTGCTTGGACTTGGGTTGGGACTACTGGTGGGGCTAGGGCCTTTGTTGGATGCAGAGATCAGGGTTTTTGGACTGGTTGGGTGCTTGGACTGGGCTGGGATTGGCTGTGGGGTCCTGGTCTCCTGTTGGTTCTGGATTTTGGGGCTGGTGTTGTGATTGGATGGTGTTGGGGATAGGGTTCCCATTGGCTGAAGGGGTCACCTGATTACTAGGGCTGTAGAGGGCCAGGGTTGGAGCGTCTCGGCTGGGGGCCGAGAGGACAAGGGTAGTTGCCTGTTTGAACCTGTTAAGGGTGGAGAGGAGAGGGGTAGTTGCCTGTTTGAGCCTGTTGGGGGCGGAGAGGATAGTGGTAGTTGCCTGTTTGAGCCTGTTCGGGACTGGTCGGGACTAGGGCCAGAAATGCTGCCCTTTTTCTCATTTAGCAATACCCAGCCCACACCACCCACTTCCACAAACAGAGCATTGTTCATCTATGTACCTTCCATGTACTTGGATATGTGTGTCTGTTACTTTTCTACTGAAAAAGCATGTCCAATGCACTACCCTATTTCTCATCCTGTGGCTCCATCAATATATTTAATCTAAATATACTTACTCCCTTTATGTGTCCATGTACTTTCAATGTACTTGTGGATCTATATGTTTGTCACTTTCTTTTGGTTTAGCGTTTCCGGTGCACTGCCCTATTTCTCAGCCTATACTTGCTCAGTGTGTCTTCTATCCCAACCTGCTGACACGTCTCGGACTTCTTTCTGCTGCTCCTTCCAATGCACTACCCTGTCTCTCGTTCTGTACATCTATCAATGTGTCCTTTGCATCCACGCTCTCATTTGTTGCAGGCCCCATGCCACTACTGTGATCGCCGGGATGGCCTTTTCTGGACTCTCTCCTGCACTGCCCCTTCTTGCATCATCTGACACCTCTTTTTACTGCGCCGATCCCCTAGAAGAAACCTTTTGAAACTCTCCCCTCTGACTCCTCCACTCCAAAACTCCTTTTTACTCATCCAAAAGCCTCTTCCTACTGCTAAGACCTAAAAAAAAAATCCTTCACTCTTTTACCCCTCCACTATCCTTTTCAATCAAAATTAACAGACTAACATGTTCACTTCTCAAATTCCATATTCAACTATACTAATATACTGCCCAAATAACTGAATAACATATCTACTACTCAAATTACTTCATATTTATACTATACAAATTTTCAACACTAATCCTTTATGAGTTCCGGAGTGGCATGCTACTCGCCAGAAAAGCGCTTCAACACCCATCAGGGGTAAGACGTGCTATATGAATGCAAATCTTTCTTCTTCTTTTATCCCTACGCTATCCTTCTCACTCCAAGTAACAGACTAATATCCACCACTGAAATTACCTCATATTTCACCATATTAATTCACCACTAATCCTTTAAACCATTGACCTCCTCTATCCTTCTGCTATCATTCCAAATCCAAAAACCTGACTAACCTATCCACCACTTAAAATGTACTTGCATATTTCACTATACTAATTCTACACTAATCCTCTATGGGTCCCGGAGTAGCGTGCTAACCGCCGTAAAAGCACTTTGACGCCTCGTCAGGGATAGTAAGCGCTATGTAAATGCAATTACAATACAATACAATACAATGTTACCAGCACTCGATGGATGTAACCTTCCTATAGATGAGTTGTAAACACCCATGCTTAGGCACAATCCCAACTTTCAATAGTTAGTACTGATTGTTTTACACCTGTGAATAAATCAAGCATTGCTACAATCAAATACCCAGAACAAATGGCAAACATGGGTCTACATGATTGGCTCGTTGTCAGTCTTCCCAGGGCTTTGATAGACAATATCTGTCTGTTGACATGTTGTGCTATGTAGCGATTTTGGTTAATCATCAAACAAATTAAACTTTCAAAATATTTTTTCTTTAATTTAGCAACTTCTAGATTAGAGGCGGACATCATGCTAATTGACAACAACAAGCAATGCTTTCATCAGGCAGGTTCTGTAGCAGCAGCTGATGGCTCAAGGTTTGTCACTCCCTGCTCCAGGGACCATGTCTCTGAAGAGCCCCCATAGATGTAATGTGTCTGCTGAGTCAATATAACCAGGTGAGTACAAGGGGAGCATAGAGCACAGCTGCAGAGAGGAGATTCTGCGCCTCCACCTTGATTTAACTGAAGTCTTGTTGCTTCAAGACTCTAGGGTGAGCTGCGGTTTTCTTAAGCCTGCTGTGAATATATCTCCTCTCTTCTTCCAATGCAGATTGAAGCCAGGTTACCAGAGGTGGAGCTGGTCGCCAATTCCCTATGAAGGTGCTTGCGCTACAAGGATTTGTAATTTATTTTGAACAGTGTGAATGCACCTTGTGCTGAACGTGCATTCCTGTAGACAATCCTTCCCAGTGCCTTTTTACAGATGAAGATCTGAACAATTCAAGTAAAAAGCATATATTTTTAGATGGTATTAAAAACATAAAGCAAGTGAACCAGTCTCTGATTATGGCTGTGCAGGCCAGACCCCCCCTCAGCAGCCCTGACAGAAGAGGGAGGTGGCGGCAACCCACATGGGTTCCATATTTTCTGCCACTACAGGTCCTCAGTGTGAAAGGTACAGTCGTTGTTGGGGAGGGAGATGTGGCCTGGAGGCTAAAACGTCCTATTTTCAATGGGGGAACCAGGGCTTAATCCAGACTCCATAACATCTTATGTCTTTGTGGTTGATGACTCAGACTTTTTGTTCCTAAAAGATGGGTAACTAGGCTGGGCTGGGTCACTAGTAAAGTTATCTAATGTCCTTGGGCCAAATGCATGCTGTATAAACCTGCAACAAAACAAGCTGTTTCCAACCCCTTTTACTAAAGGAATAACGTCACTCACAGGCAGATTTACTAGATGTTTATGCCTGTAGGTTGGTGTGTTGGGTTTGGAGAAGAGAGAAATGCAGAGTTTTATCTAGTAGGATATGGTGCTGATGCTGTCATCCCCAGGGCTGGTGCCCAAGCAAGCTACCTAGTGCCAGCCTCAAATACCTTTGCACCATACTGCAAAGGTGTCTGTGTGAGTTCTGACATAGGTTTCGTACTGAAAGGGCACCCTTACAGAACACAATAAAAGCTAAGACAGAGTTTTAAAAAAATGTAAAGACAGTATGTGTGCTGCACACTGCAGCACAGATGCAAAGTTTGAAAAGCTGCACAGCCCTGTCTTACAAATGCTAATATATAGGGCATTGCTTTGGAAGCCTTGCATAGAAGCATGGAAAGCCCCATTGATAGTAAGGCCCCTTGAGGCAAGATAAAACTAAATAACACATAGTGCTCCCTTGCTTCACTTTAAAGCTAATTTACAGTGCAAATTGTGCTGGAAAGTAAATCCCAATTCTACACTTTGCACTTGTTCATAGCACTTTGGGATTAGTAAATCTGCCCCTCCGTTTGTTAATTTTCTGCATAGTGGACAGTCTTCTATAGTTAAGCTATTCATTATCTCCAGTTGGATGTTTCTAGAGGTGACCCTTATTGTTCCAGCCTCCTCAATGTTTACAGCCCTGCACCAGCATCGGTGGGCAGTCAGACTAGAGAGTTAGGAAATATCTGAGTCCTCGGAGCTCTCACTGCAACTGTTGTCTGTCATCTGGCATTGTGTGTAAATATACTACAGAACATTAAGGGGCTTATTTATGAGAGCCCTGTGCCCCTTTTGCACCACGTAAGGTGGTACATGCGTGACACAGAGCTCTCGCAAGGATTGACGAAGAAACTTAAACCCACCCGGCGTCAATCATGAGTGAGGCAACACAAGGCAGATCACTGCCCCGCCTTACTCTGCTCCTTCGAGCCATGCCATGAGCGTGGTGGTTGGTTTCCCTCGCAGCACCCATGGAATGTGCCGCTGCCCCAGATATACAAAACATGTAAACCTGGGGAAGCACCAAATCTGTACGCCGTCTGCGGTGAGTGCGTAATGAGGATCAACATGTTAATTTCTCCTTGTTTTTTGCTCTTTCCATGTGTGCTGAAAAAAGAGGAAAATGCCATGTAGGATTGTTATTCTGCGGGAAGGTGTACCTTCCTGCACAACAACAATCCTGTCTGCAACGTAGGCATCTTTGCGCCATGGTGCAAGGGGGCCTGCATTGGTGCTGGGCTGCCACAATTGAGACAGCACCGAGGGAAAGGACCGGAATGAATAATAGTTGTTTAAATGCGGTATATTCCTGCCCTTTCACTCTGTCGTAGGCAGTGCTGTAAGTTGCCTTGTGGCGCTGCCCTATGCCACAATTTTATAAAAGAGGCCCTAAATGTCCAATAAGCAGGTACCTGCATCATTGTGTACTTTAATCTCAGATGTTTGCCAGCCAGAGACAAGGCAATCTTTGCTGCTGGTTAACATGGACTACTGATGGAGTGTATTAAGCACTAGACTTGGAGGGGGCTCACTGCCTCCATCCTTGACCTAGTGTGAGGTAGTCCTGGATGTTAAGCGGGGCTGTAGGAGTGCAGAAGGGACGGGGTGGGGCTGCGTCCTGGTCCATAGATCGTCACAGACTCCATACCGACTAAGAAGGTTTAAGTGAACCCCAATTCAAACTCGTATCTCTCTCCAAGTCCCATTGTGTGCAACGTCTCGTCATCAGAACTAAAACAGTGTAATCCATAGAGAAGGCTAAAGCACACCAAACCATCACATCTATACCATTCCAGAAGGCTGAATCCAATCTTAATGGCGGTGCAATGCATTACAAATATCACATAACTCTGCTCCAGATATGCAGCATCACACATGTAAATCTGAACGACAGAAGAACTGTATCACAAACACCATAAAACTGTGCTCCTTATGAACCAACTGTATGTCTTATTTACCGTATTACATATATCATCAAACTGTGCTCCTTATGTACCATATCACATATGTCATAAAACTGTGCTGCTTTTTTACATTTTCACTGTAATGCTATCTATTGTGATATTGTGCATTGACTATTGAGTCAATTTTGAATGTACAACATCATTTTGTGCTCTTGTCTGGATTTATTTTGTGCTTTGTTGCAGCTTCAGAGTGGGATGTATCCAAGCCTTGCTTGGAACAGAATGAGTGGGATGTGCGTTTAAAAGTGCAAAAGAGGAATGTACTTCTATGTCTGAGGCCAAGCACTGGAGCATGTCCAGCTTTGGTGATTGGACTAGACACAGATGGGTAAGGTGAGCCTTGGATTCACAAGAGATGGAGGGAGGGGGAATTTCTAAAAGTATCCCTCTGTGTTAGTAAAAAGGTATTAAAGGCAGGGAATCTTGGTTCTCAGCAGTGGCGGCTGCCACATATATTAAAAGTGGTATGGTGGGGGAAAGTGTGTGTGAAGATAACTGGAGAGGTTGTGGGGGATGAGGGACTTTAATGATAAAACTTTTTTTTTAAAGTTAAACTTACCTGCTGCATGCTGCCTTCCGCGTCGCCCCTAGGTGCTGGGTCTTTCTTGTCCTAGCTGACACAGGGACTGCGTCACAGACTCCCTGTCCAATACCCGTGCTGCAGAGCAGTGGGGGGGATTGGTCTGAGAAGCCTGAAAAGACTCAACACTCAGGACAGGGAGTCTGTGGGGTTTCTCTAACCCGGCTGTTAAATACACCCGGTTTTGAAAAACCTAAGTGCACCTGTGTGTTTAGCCGGCTTGAGACGGCTGGCCAAACACACATCCGCACTTAGAGAGTGTGCATAGCACTCCTCCTCTCCCTGCAGAGGCTGGCTGAGCTGCTTCTTAAAAATAAAATAATAATAAAATGTGTTTTATTTTTTTGCTGCTGGCTCTGAGCTACTGGTGCTCAGACAGGAGCTCGCCTGGGAAGTGGACGCACTGTCACAGGGCATCTTCGGTATTCCCGATCGCGACTTCTGCCTGACCGTTAAGGGCCAGAATGTTGAAAGACACTCTTTCGGTGAAGTATTTCTATTACTTATATTGTGTATATATGCCATAAATTTCATTGCTCTGTGCATATATTTCATATGTTTTCATGTGGTGTACACATGCTCTCTATATTTGACTCTTTCATTTGACAGTGCTTATTCATTGAATTTGAGTGTGCTTATTGCTTGCATTGGACGTCCATTATTAGTTGCATCTGTGTTACTATTATTTACTGCTTGTGCTTATCCTTTGCATTTGCCAGTTGGATTACTTGTGAGTGTTTTATTATCACTTGCTTGTGCCACATATATATACATATGCATGCTGTTGTGCCTGCTTCATCTGACATCTGGGAAAGCCTTTCTTTGAAGAGAGTGTTGTATTAAGAAAACCCCAAGCTTCATGCTCAGTTTCTTTTCCAAGTGTGCCTTCTTGCTTTATGAGTGCCTCATCTTGGGAGCACTGAATTTCTTTTATTTTGGAGTGCAAAGAAAGACAAACAGAAATGTAATAAAACTGTGCTCCTTATGTTCCTTATCAAATATAATTAAACTGTGCTCCTCATGTATTGTGATGCATCATAAAACTGTGCTCCTTATGCACCGTATCACATATATCATAAATCTGTGCTCCTTATGCACCGTATCACATATATCATAAATCTGTGCTCCTTATGCACCATATCACATATATCATAAATCTGTGCTCCTTGTGCACCGTATCACATATATCATAAATCTGTGCTCCTTATGCACCTTATCACATATATCATAAATCTGTGCTCCTTAAGCACCGTATCACATCGATCATAAATCTGTGCTCCTTGTGTACCATGTCACATATATCATAAATCTGTGCTCTTATGCACCGTATCACATGTATCATAAATCTGTGCTCCTTATATACCATATCACATATATCATAAATCTGTGCTCCTTGTGCACCGTATCACATATATCATAAATCTGTGCTCCTTATGTACCATATCACAAACATCCAACATCTATGAATTGTAGCACAAGTAACACAAACCTCTATTCCAGGTGCAATAAATCACAAATATAATAATCTACTATTGATGAACTGTATGGCAGATATCATAGGCCTCCAATCACTCAAACTGCCCACTATGACAAGGATTCACAAACATTGTAACCCTCTTCATCTGTTGTGCTGCATCCCAAATACTAAACTCCACTGCAGACGTCTATTCCACAAATATCGAGCTTAATGTGTCATCCAGGAGACAGGTTTACAACAGTGCATGATCTACACATATTCTATCAACTGTGCAGTTTCAAATTGGAATGTGGAAGTTCATGCACAGCACCCCATGTACAAGTTAGTAGAGATAGACAAACTGTGTGCACTCAAATGTTTAAAGATAGCCGAACTATAAAATTATTTTTTTGCATGCTTCCAATTCAGGGAAGTCACAGACACAAGGTCAGAAGTTATGCAATGCTATTCCACAAACTATCAAATGACAGGTGAGGGGTGCATGGCAACTGAAAATCCACACATTTCTGGTGAAAACTCTAAGTCAGGTATAAAAAGAACTGGTTGAATTTATTAAACTGTAATACATTTTGATTCAGGAAATTCAGGCTGCAGATTTTATTCTATATTTATTCTTTGCTACACAAATTAGATCAATTTTAGTTACCAGTGAACTCTAAAACAGACCTTCAGATAAAGAAGGAAAACGCATCAAAGAGCGCGTTTAATTCAACTCTGGAGTTTTATGCTTCTAGGGGTGTATACAAACGATGCCAGAAGAGTTACACTGCCTGGAAGCATTTTTTAGAGACATTTATTGGGAGATGGCTCTATTACATTTGAGAAGCATTATGTATTTAGAACAAGAGAGCATTGGACCATTTCATGAGTGGCCTCTCAGTATTATCTGTAAAGCCGAATGTTTAGGGCATCGATTTGATCCTTCAGCTGTAAAATGCGCCCATGTTATTCATTATTTAATTTGTGAACAATACTCTTCTGATTAACCTTTTAAGTGCGGAGGAGGACCTTCTAATGTCTACTGCAGTATCTTACTCAAAGACAATGAAGAAGGTCTGAGCCTGTGGGGATTATGAAAGATGGTAGGATGCCTTAGGAGTGTAAGAGTGAAAACTTGAGCTCTCCTATGCGCAAGATTACTTGCTGCGTATACATAAAATTAAAGTATTCAAACGTTGGTTAACTGGAGATTCACAGTTTTATTCAGTCAATAATGTGGGTCATATCACTTCATAGGATCCAAATTGAATCCAAGTCTTGAACAAACTCCAAAATAGCTGTACAATCACATTGATTGAAATGGAGACAGTAGCATGATGTTGTGGAAGTCACCCCAATGCATTTTGAGCCATGGGCTCTTCTTCAGGGGGAATAAGTCATACTACGGTGAATCAGGGAATGCCGAGTTCAACCGCGTTTGGTGTTCAAACTCGCAAGTTGAAAGTGTGGATTATGAAAGATGGTCAGACTGGGCACCTGTCATTCTCATCCCAGTCCAGAACTGACAAGTTCTTTGCTTCCTTTTCTTTTAGGAATAGAGCTACATATTCCCCTCTAAAAGCAGCAATTGACCAGCACCTTCCATCCCACATTTTCTATGTGTATTTTTTACCCTCAATTCTTTCCCACACTGCTGGCAGTCTCTCTTCCATACTCCTCTGAATCTCCTCAGCCTGCCGTGCAGCCCAGTTGCACACATCCATCAACAGTCCCATTGAACCTGTTTTTTCTTCCTCCCAGTTCAAACTTCCTTCCCCCAAAGCCAAGACCCTCCTTTTCCCTGTATTCTTTGTCCCCTCCTTCTTGCTCATGGATTTAGGTGTATTAGATCACCTTGTTCAGAGGTTCTTTGCTTTGTATCCCAGTTTGAGCTCACATTAATTCATACTTGCAATGTGTAAGATCCAAGCCATTCAATAAAGTCAAAGTGGAGCTCACAGAAATTGCCAGTGTCTGCAATAATTGTGTGAATTTTAATCATAGACAGCAGTATTTGGAAGATATTTAGGACCTTAGTTTTAAAGTTAATGTTTAGCTTTCATCTCTCAATTTTGAATAAGGAGCGGTGCCAGGTGTACACTTGGAAAATTATACTGCCCCAACCAGTGTGAACCTCTAACCTTGTTGACCATCTGCTAAAGGACTTCCAGGTCACAGCGGCTGTTGTCTCGCCCTATCTAAGGGGGATAACTCTCACTCTCTTTACAGCCTACTTCCATCATGCGCGTTATGGCGGATGGCTGCAGAGAAAATGTATAAGGGACCGCCAGTGAAGGGGGAAAACTCTTTCTGCTTGAAGCCCATTTTTTGTATTGAAGAAGAAAGAAATAGTTTGCAGAGTTGTGCATTTAAGTTACTCTGCAAACTTTCATTTCTGTTAAATGGTCATGGGCATTTCTATCGTTAAAGCAGTAGGTGCCTTGGAAATGTGCCCAGGGTTGCTAGGGGCTCACTACACCCCCTTACAGCTGCCAATTATTATACAATTGGGAGTAGGTGAGGTCCATATTTTATGTTTGCATTTGTGCCCGTGCACCCTTAGCGTACCACTAGCATAGAGGAATAATAATTTATTTTTTCATCTTTGCCATGGTGGGAAAATCTCCTCAACCAAAGCAGTTGTACCTTTCCACTATGGGTGTGTGGAAAGTCTTGTAAAGTGTCTGCTAATGCTAATGGATGATGGTATATCCATCTGTAAGATGAAAGGATGGGAGAGGACATTACCTCTGCCACCCCGATGGACTGCGATCCGCCAAATTAGGAGAAGGTGGCCTTACATTGAAAGGAACTGCTGTCACGTAGGTTCCTTTCCATGTACAAAGAATTTGGTGGAGAACCACTGTTGGATTTGATGGCTATTCACAGACTTTTCTCAGAGTTTTTATTTTTCATTAAACTATCCACTCTAAATAGGGCAGGTGGTGTAATATCTTTCCCCTGACAGCCACTGTAGTGAAGTTGGATAGAGTTTTCTATCCATCGAGGCTAAGGGGACCACTGACACTAGAAACCTTGTGGTCCACCAATGTGTAAATGAAGCAGGCGGACAGAGGGTTTGGCATACAGGGTACCACCTTGTGTTTGCAACAGAGCTCCCCATCCACCAAACTCTACTTCAGGCCTTATCTTTCCCTTTTGTAGAAATTCTATCACTGTTTCTATGGACAAATTGTGCAGATGAAATGTTTAGACATGAAGATTGCCCTCGCACACAGCACTTGCCGACTGACATTCTTGGAGGAGTTGCTCCAGCAATTTGGCAGAACAGACATTCTGCAGGGGGCAAATGGCAAGTCTAGCCATCATTGGTTAGACTGCTGGAGGCAGCTCCTCTGTTATGTCACATCCACTTCAGGCCATCTCTCTCCGGAGGGCGCTATCACTGCCCGCTGAGTGTGCCTTGCTATGGTGCCATTAATCAAAGACATTGACATACAGAGTGGGGTTGAAACCAGTAAATGTTAGAATGGGGAAAGGTAAAATCAGTTATCAACATTGTCTGATGTCTTAATATATGTAATTAGACGCAATTAATATATTTATATAGGAATACTGATTATTCTGTATAATCGAAAGCTTGAAAAAGTGATTGCATTTATCAGGCAGTTTAAACTGAAATATAAAAGACCAATCCGTTAACAAAAGTGTTCGCACTTTTAAAGTTTGTGAGTTTGTTTTATAGAATGGAGTATTGTGGGATTTTTACAAGTTGACTGATCATAACATTGCTATCAAAGAATACAAAAATGAATGGGATCATTTTCACACAGATCCTTCCAGTATTGACATTTGTCTGTTTGCATGAGTCCAACTTCACAATTCTATCCCTGGAAATTAATGCTATTACCAATAATGGCCTTTTTTTATTTCTTCTAGCTAATTATCCGCATTGATTTAATCAGCATCTCTTCAAAAATGGAAGATGGAAATATGACATCTTGGACTGAATTTATCCTAGTTAGTTTTTCGGATCTTCCAGACTTGCGGGTCCCCCTCTTTGTTGTCTTTCTTATTATTTACTTGGGAGCCATTGCAGGGAATCTTCTAGTCATGACAGTCATTTACACCGACTCACATCTCCATAAACCAATGTACTTCTTCCTCTCGAACCTTTCGTTAGTAGACATCTGCTACACTTCGATTACCTACCCTAAAATGTTGGCCAGCTTCTTTTTTTGTGATGTGCATATCACTCTCTGGCAGTGCCTGATGCAGGTCTACTTTTTTATAGCGATGGTTGCAACTGAGTTTTTTCTGCTTACCGTCATGTCCTTTGATCGCTATGTGGCCATCTGCAACCCTTTACATTACAGAATGACCATGAGTAAGCCAGTTTGTCTCAAATTGGCCACTGGATGTTGGATTCTTGGCTTCCTGGATCCAATATTTCACACTGTCATCATATCAAAAATGTACTTTTGTAAGGCTCGTGAAATCAACCACTTCTTCTGTGAGTTTCCTGCCCTTCTGAAGCTGTCCTGCACCAGCACCCTTGTCATTGATCAAATGACTTTTCTCTTGGGTGTGTTAAATGTAATATTATCTGGAATTGCAATTGTTGCATCATACGTCAAAATCCTCTTTGCCATCCTGAAAATCCAGACAAGCACAGGAAGGCACAAAGCCTTCTCCACTTGCGCCTCCCATCTCACGGTGGTGATTTTATACTATGGATTCCTCATATTTGTTTACATAAGACCATCTTCAACGTACTCAGTAGGTCAGAGCAAAATATTCTCATTAGTCTACAGTGGAGTGATCCCAATGTGTAATCCTATTATTTACACTCTCAAAAATAAAGATTTTAAAGATGCAATAGATAGAAAGAGAGGCATAAAATGTTAGAGGCCATACCTACTGAACGCATGATTGTCTTTTATATGGGTATTAGCTATATGCATGCCTCAAACAAATAAAAAATAAGTTGCCATGCTCTTACAGAGAACATTCATGTTATCAAGGTTGTGGGAAATGTAAGATTAGTAAAAAACAAAACTCTGTTTTGATTGCTTGTTGTGGGGGAGGGGTTTTCATAGCTTGGTCTGAGAAACGTAGAGATATTTTTGACAGTCTGTTTTCTGGAGGCAAGATAGAGCCCGTCACAGGTGGAATCTTTAAATGTACGTGACAATATTGTCTCTGTGCAGTAAGTGGCCAGGACCATGCAATAATTAGTGCAATATGGGTAGTGCCACAAGGAGTAAAAGTATCAGATCATCAAATATAAACACAGGTATCCAATTCAACATGCATTGGAGCGTGACACGTGTCTCAATCTGTTGGAGTCAAGCTATGACAAGCTGTAAAATACTGCTATTTCCTAACATAAAAAAATGCTTAAGCTTGCATAATCACCTGTGTACACAAGTGAGCAAACACCTGCACACTCACCCATACTCAGATAATAAGGTCACAGTCATGCCCATCGACATTGAAAAAGCTTGTTGAAAGAGTTCAAAGGCTATGTACAAAATGTGTTTTCTTCTGCAGAACTACAACATTGAAGTGTGTCCTACTATCCTGGAAACATAGTTCCCAATTTAGGTTAGTACGTCAGATAGGTTGCAGCCACCTAATGTGCCGTAGCAAGTGCGTTGGGGCAGTCACTTAGCCTTTGTAACACTGAAGGACATTTACACTATTTCATTATATACATTCAATGCACACAGGTATGGATGGTTCATGCAATGTTTCCCATCACAAACTGTCCATTGCTTGGATTAAGCCTGCAGCCCCACTCAGACATCACACGTGGCACACCAATTCAAGGACTGGATAGGACTTACATTACTTAAGGATGGCCTCTGAAAGGTGTCCATTGGATCGCATCACTTCGTTCAGCTGCTGCACTTTAGATGAACAGACACACCATAAACAGGTCCACAAAAATGATCGGGAGATTCTCTGATTTAGGTAACACTGTGCAGCTTCCACTGCTGTGTACCATGCTTGTTTATCCCTAACACTTGACCAATTCTACAATTACACCACCACAAGCACTAAATAAATAACTGCATTATACTGATGTTCAGACCATGCCTTGATTAGCATTCACCTCTCTAACACCACAATAACTACTTCATTTAAATGCAGATGAAAGATTGACTTCAATTTAACAACTCAATTTAGAACACCCACACAAATCAATTTAACCAACCTCCTTGTTATCAGTCATCACAGGAAACCATCAGGAAACCATCCAGTGACTATCTTCCATGACCTTAAAGTTGACTATATTATGTCTGTTGAGCAACTATGGATCTTAGTAACTAACTAAACTCTTTACAATGGGTGGAACAAAAAATGATGACAAAATCCCCATGACATGGCAACCATGCCCATATAACAAAGACACACAATTAGAAGGAGGGTCCCTGGGGTGTTTATAGACCAAGCACGATTACGTACCCCAAATTACTGACTTGGAAAACAAAAAGTAAAAGTGGGTCTTAAAGAAATAATGAGTTATGTGTCACTGACCACCAGTCTACTCTAAAAACTCACATCTTCCCATCAGTGAAAGATGCATCTCGGGTGTAAAAGTACCCATCAGATATCGTACGGTGCCACCCTTGTCATCATCTGGGACTCCTTCCACCAAGGAAGATGTTACTGCATCCTACAGTATGAAGAGGCGGATGCCCCAGTGTGACTTTAGGTCTTTAATGGTAACTCAATCCCAATACCTGAAAAGCAGTGCGTATACAAACAGGGGAGTGAAAGTGAGCAAATATAAAATTGGAGAGTATAGAGCAAACAACAATTTATTAAGTGCCTCCAATACTTCCAAAGACTAAAAACAGTACAGGAACATAGTAGGTTTGAACAAATGTCTACTATATAGTGGAAGAGGTCGACATGTTTCAGCAGATGCAGGACTTTTAGTCCGCTGCTTTCTTCAGGACCTAACCGTCGCTACTACGTCTATGTGAGTCAACTTACAAATCACCTGTGTTAGTGAAAAGATCTCTTGATGTCACCTTAATGACTAGGATCCATCGTCGTCCTCCAGATACCTATAACAGTGACATTCAAAGATAGAGTAGATTAGCGCCTTAAACATAACTCATAATATATCCAGAGAAACACATTGGTTTCCTGTACAAAGCACTCCTACAGTAATGCGAGTACAACACTCTTCGTTATACCACCTGTGCCCTTCCTTAAAGTACCAGGTAATGTACTCAAAAACTGTGTCCACTCACCTTCTTGGTAGGACGTAAGTGCTGCGCCTCACCTGGCTGCGGCTCAGCTATATAGAGCACCGCTCTATTAAAAACAAAGAAATGCAAATCACGCATACTTGATGGCAATTCTTGTCAAATACTTGTAAATGTTCACCCATTCAACACATATATATATACCTGAGCCGCAGCCAGGTGAGGCGCAGCACTTACGTCCTACCAAGAATTTTTGGCCGAAAAGTGGCGATAATTTTATCGCAAAATCAGCAAAGACATGCTATCGCGTGTTTTGCTGATTTAGCGCCCCTTACAACAACGCCCAGCTTTGCATCTCTAATGAGATGTAAAGTGGGCGTTCTGTGCCAAAATAACTGGAGAAATGTCGCTAACTGACATTTCTCCAATTATCAAGCTGCACGCAAACAAGCAGGGCATTGAGAAAAGTAGCGCTAACCACAGTTAACGCTACTTTCCTAATGCCTGCTTGTAACCTGACTTAGCCATGTAATCCAATGGGAGGTGGATTACATAGTTAAAATCACCTGCCCTATCAGCAAGGTTTCGCTGGCTGCAGTGTGATTATCGCTGGATTTCCAGCGATAATCACACTGTTTTAACGCTAATGCATGGATTCCTGTAGCTTGGGAGATAAGCGTTGCTGATAGCACGCTATCTCCGCGATAGAATCCAGTTTTAGCCTGCGATAATTATCCTCGCGCTACAAGCGCTGAGCGATAATTATCACAGGACCTTAGTTTCTGACCCTCCCCCCCCCCAAAAGTCAAACGAGGCCCTGAGCCAGTCAGTATGGTTGTGCGCTTGTGTGGTCCCATCTGAATTGAGATTACCTATCTATTTCATTGCTTCCTAAACATTTTAGAACTACAACATACTTTTTAGTACAACAAACTTTCATGACACACCTAGCTTTAATGGACAAGAGGCAGGCCATTTTTTAATGTAACAAAAGCATTGTGTGGTAGCAGCTAGACCTTTAAGCCTGAGGGTTGGCCTTTCCCCAAAATGTTTGCTTGCAGTCCCTCATTGTTCTTGCTGAAATTCCTTTTTGAAGGCCTTAGGGCCCTGTGCACTTTAACACTGCTAACCAGTGCTAAAGGGCTTGTGCTCACTCCCCTAAACATGGTTTGATTGGCTTACACCTAATTGGCATAGTTAATTTACTTATGCGTTCCTTGTAGAGTGGTATACTATATACCTGGTGCCCATAAAATAAGTGCTACCATTGGGCCTGTAG
Source organism: Lissotriton vulgaris (assembly GCF_964263255.1). Taxonomy (NCBI): domain Eukaryota; kingdom Metazoa; phylum Chordata; class Amphibia; order Caudata; family Salamandridae; genus Lissotriton; species Lissotriton vulgaris. Next base: position 311,204 of record NW_028255051.1, on the reverse strand, counting down.
CACTTATTGTGACACCCACCTAAGTAGCACCTTATAAAATGTCCGAGGCCTGTCACTGCAGCCTTAAACAGCCCTCTTATTTCATATAAGTCAACTGGTCATAAGGTCGGCCCTAGGTAGCATATAGGGCAGGTCTATTGTAGATAAAAGGCTGGACATATACTTTTAGGTTTTACATGTCTTGGTAGCGAAAAATCTCCTAAATTAGTTGTCCATGACTGTGATGTCTTCCTTTGGCATAGGATGACATGGGGTTACCTTATTACATTTAATAGGTGTTAAGTTTTGATTGGAACCAAGTGGCCAGTTCATGTTTGGTATCTATTAAATTGTAATGAAAAATATATTTAAATGGTAAAGTGGTATTTTTAATCACAATTTTGAAAATGCCACTTAACATTGTCACTGTAGCCAGCTTGAAACCAGAGTAAGGGAAAAAGGAAATTCTATGCACTTCAAAGCCATTTTCGGGAAAGATTCTCCCATCTTCCAGAAGAAGGGCACCAGCTATTAAAAGAGGACCCTCATATCTACTCTACAGTTCACTTCTGGACCTGTGGAAAGGACTCTCAAAGGACTGCCTGCTGCTGTGACTGCTGTGCACCCAGCAGCATGCCTTGAACCCTTGTAGGCCAGCCTTGCTGCTTGAGCCTTCCATCTTCACCTGAACCCAGGACTACCAGAGTGTCTGAAAGGTTCATTGGACCACTGCCTGCTCTCAAAAAATGTTTTTACAAGCATTCACAAAAGTAAAGGGGTCCCCCTTGCCATTTGTGAATGGGTTACCACCAACTTGGAGTTGATGAAAATTGCAATTTTTGTGGCTGCATTTTGGTCGCAAAACATTCATACATGCCAGTGCGATTCACTATGAGGAAGGGATGCCCTGAACACGCCCCTTCCTAATACAAAATCACAAACCCAAATTGTGATTTGATAACAGGTTAGCAAATCACGATGCGGCCTTGGTACATTTAAAAATGCCTTTTTGGCGTTTGCAAATGGCCCAATTCTGTGAATTGGACTGTTTGCGTATGTAAAAAAGCTTCGTACATCTGGCCCATCTCCAGTGTCTCCTGTTTCCAGTAAATAAATGTCAAGCAAAAGATCTCAATGCAAGGATCTAAATGGTATCACAGTAAATCTGAAAGAAATTAAGGATAAAAAGTAAGCCTGGAAGAATTTTCCATTGCTTCAGCATAATCTTGCTTAACTTTTGGATTTTTATATTGCGCTTGCTTCACTAAATTTTTTCAAACATTGTGACATGACACACCATTGAGGAATTATGTGTTGTTTGTGCCAAAAAGAATAGCTTGAGTGCACAGTAGAAATGCAGTGCTTGTGTTTTCTGTTCTATTTTATAGTACAAAATGCATCTTTGCATCTAAAATGGGCTCCAGGATGCATTTTTACACTAAAGTACATGGCCGCAATTTTTGCATTTCATGATTTCGCATTTAAGAAATGCAAATTACCAACAACTCAAATTTGACAGTAATTTGCAAGAACTTCGAAAAATGCACAAAAGTGAATTTTTCTAATTTCTATGTTGCACACATACATGCCCTTGGGTCATGTGTGTGTGCAACATGGTTTTAAATTGCAATTTCAGGGGTGTATCAGGGTGTCCTTTTGACACACTTCCACCCTTGAAATTGCATGCGCAATTTGCGAGTACCTATTTGGTACTCGCAAATTGTGCATGCAATTCCCATTGATTCCTATGGGCCTCTAGGCCCGTAGGAATGAATGGGAAGCAATTCTTATTTGCAATTCGCAATTTACGAGTCGCAAATAAGAAATATGTAGGGCTCACAAATTCTTTTGCGATTCCTACATGCATACGAAATTACGATTCTTAAATTGCATTTTCTTAATAATCACAATTTAGGAATCACATTTCCTAACTTTTGATGCATGTGGCCCTTAATTTCTATGTTTAGCCATAGATGTTTTGCTGCCGAGCAGGCCCTGTTAAGTGACTGGCCCAGGGCCCTTAGCTCTGGCAGCACCCTCGATGTGACAATAGAATCAATTGGTTAAAAAAATAATCACATAAGCAAAAGACACGCAAATCATGGACAGAATTTGGGACTAACCAAACATTCACTGCCAGTCAAGAGATCTGGGTTAAATCCATTGTTCTTTTGCTCACCATACCATCCCAGTTTAGACCTGGTCATCTGCAAATCAGCCTTGACTCTGCTCCTCATGGAAACAGTCCAGCCTAAACTGCCAAGCCAGGTCCTCCCTAGACCAGAAAAAAGCATCCTGGGACCGGTTTCAGGGTATCACTCCTCATCAGACAGGCTGGCTTAAATCCATGGACATTAATCACATGACATTTTAAATTTTCACTTAGGGTTAAGAGCTACAACATATGTGACAATGTGTTCACTAGGATGCACATTTTTAAGACATTTTGATCGTAGCCACAACCAGAGACCCAAAGCAAACCAGGAAGCTGAAACACTTGAGAAAACTAGCAAAGACAAAGAGTGCTGAAAAACTAGTGGAGAAGATATTGTAAGACCTATCAGAAACCATGCAGAAAGGCCTGCTCTCAAAGAACAAAAGTCGAGCATTGGAGTCTGGGCAAGAGAACAGATCAGGGGGCATATTTACAATTTTTTCATGTAACACAGAACAGTAAGCAAAGTTGCTGCACTGCATTGCATGAAAGGGAGACAGCAGAAAGGTGCCATTTCGAGTAAGATATGACATATGACATATTTCTGCTGTCTCTAGCACTGTCACACAGTGTGATGCCTAGCGCCAACAGACACTCTTGCATCATAGTGCGAGTGTACATGCATTACAGGCAGGATTGTTTTGGTGCTGGACACCTTTCTGCAAAACCAATTTGGGGATTTCTATGTGTTACCCGACAAGGGGGAATGAAACCCTTCTAAATAGCAATCACAATTCTTGTCAGAGTGAAGTCACAAGCAAACACCTATATAACCTGTGCTTATCCTTCAGGTAGCTTGGCACAAAAGCAGTGAGGCTTAGCTTAGAGGCAATATAGAGTAGAATTTAATTAATAATTGATGGACAAAAAGACCAAAATCCAATCAATAGATCCGGTGATATACAAATTTTAAGATTTAAGTGAAAATAGTGCAAAAAGCATGAAGTGGCAACTGTGATTATGTGGTGCCGCTAGACCATGTAAAAGTCACAAATTCAGGCTGACTGCGATGAACTGAAGGCTTAATACAGGGAGAACACCCAAAACTCACCTTTGTGTTCCAGAGCCGTGAGGGGAACGGCGGCGCAGCAGAACGCGCAGCAGAACGCCGGGAGGTAGCGCGAGGCAGCGCGACCAGCGGACTACACTCCCCAGCAGCCCCTGGGGCGGGAGCACGCCGGTGACGACCGAGGAGCTCCCGGAGGCGCCTGTAAAAGGCTGACACCCCCTCTCGCCCCGCGAGTCGCGCGCGGGAGCGACCGGGAGAAGCCCGGGACAAGGGCGGGCAGTCTGTGGCAGTCAGGGGCTGTCAAGGCTGGGCTGGGCCACGTCCCTTTCCACTTCAACAGCAGTGTCCACATACGGCCGTGTGAGGCCCTTTGTTGTCCCCTGCAACCATGTCTACCCGCTCAGGAAGACCTCTTAAGAGTGAAGGCGAAAGGGGAGTTATTGCCGGGAGCCCCGTAAATTGGAACTATGGACCGCTTTATCACCAGGGTGGCGGCTGTAATAGAAAAGGAAATTGCTATGTCAGAGCGGCGCCTATCTGAGGTATACCTCCCTTCAAGACGCTCATCGTTGGGGGCCGCTGCACAGGCGCTTACTCCGGCATGTGAGCGGGTCCAATCTGCCCCCACTGTAGGAGTTCTTGGTGATTCTACAGACCCTCCCCAACTGCTTGAAATAGGGCAAAACATAGACAGGTTGGAACATCTGGCCGCGCTTCTTCCTAGTGGTATTGAGGAAGAGGGCGGTCTTAGTATATCATCTCCACCTGTATCATCTAAACCCCTAAACGAAGCCACTAGTCAGCCTTTATTGCCAAAACCGTCCACCCCCATCATTATAATAACAGATGGGGTGTCAGATGGGGTGCCTTCAAGTATTCAAACTCCCAAAACTAGGCAGGATAAGAGGATCATAAGTAAAAAGGCAGGACATCGTAAAAAGGGTAGGCTGGTGAGACAGGCTGCACTTTACCAAAAAACAAGAAAGCCCTCGGGTCTTTGTGTGAAAAATGTAAGGGGCCTGACTACAGAGAATAAAGCCGAGGCAGAAGGGGATGTTATGGTCTCCCCCAAGGGGCCACTCACTAATGATAACACCGTTAATGTCTCCAAGCTCCTTGACCCCGTAACTATGGAAAATATCTTAGAGAGGGTAAATAGTCTCTTGATGCCCCTGCTAACACAGGTCAAGAGCCTGGGGGCGAGAATAGATAAATTAGAGCAATCAACCCTCGACGGGTTCTACTCGCTCAAAAGTACATTTAAACAACTAGCCAGAGTGAATGAAAACCCGGACACGGGCCCAAAGGGGAGCGAGCACCCAGCAGTTTCCTTACCATCACAGAGAGATCCCAAGCCCCCAAAAAGCCTAAACAAGGTTGATACTAATAGAGCACAAACCTCAGTTCCCAAAACTTCTCCCCCTCTTAATATAGGGCCGAAACCCAAGGGGCCACCAGCACATTTAGAGGCTGCTACAACTAAGCCTAAGTCACTTCCACAAAAACAGCCCCTGACAGCCAGTGGCAAAGTGAAAGATATTCAAACAACAGGCTCACGTGATAAAGTCCAGGGACTAGTAACAGGGAAAGTCACCAGACCTGCCCCCCAACCTACAGCTCCAACTACCACTTCATTGGCTCCTAGAAATCCAGTACGTCGGACCCCTCCAGTAAACCTCCCGCCAGACTGCCAACCTTTTGTTGCAGTTCTGGTAAATGTTCCCACACTAAAGGAAGGCCAGTCGGAAAATCACCAATCCCTCAAGAATAAGTGCATCCACTGGCTAAAGTCAAATAAGCCAATTCCGTTGGGTGTGGATGGGATTATTTTAAGTGTCCGTAGAGTAGGGTGGGTAGGGCAGGGTAAAAAAACTCAGGAGGGGGACTGCATAATAATAAATTTCCAAGACCCCAGAGTAGTGCCCTCCATCTGCACTCCAATAAAAAACATGGGGGCCCCAGGGGTTAAAGTAGTAGACCTATCCTACTTTTACCCCAGGCAAATTGTTAGCCTAACTGGAGGAAGCCTAAGCTCCCCTGATCTTTGTCAAAATTGGGAGACACTTTGGGCTGGGGCACCTGGGGGTAGAGGGATGAACCCACTGTGGGTGCCAGGGTCCCACTGACTGGAGGAGGATGACCCCAGGGTATGCACGAATGCAGACTCAGACAAAGAACCTGTGAGTAGACTAGACCCAATGGTAGTACCACCCTCCCAAATTAACTCTCCCTCAATTGGAGATACTAGCGGGATGGTAGCCTTAAAAGACATCCCGCAAGATCCTTGCTCCCTTCAAGTATCCTTGATGAGGGCCACAGACAAGGATACTCTTGCAACCAGCGACATTTCAGCTGTGACGGACCAAGTATTTAAGGTTTTAAGCTGGAATGTCGCAGGGATCGCAAGAAAGTTGGCTCTACCCGACTTCACTGCATGGGTTGATGAACGCTCTTTGTGTATCTTCCAAGAGACCTGGAGCTTAGTGCCGGTACACAGGGTGGGATTCTCTTCCTACTCTGTCCCTGCGCTATCCTCGGGATCCGGGAGAGGGCGATCTTCGGGCGGCCTGCTCATTTGGGTAGCAGCCTCCCTAGATTGTAGAGTAGAGGAGCTTCACACAGGTTGCCCGGACATCCAAAACATTACCTTAATAGATCAAAGGGGAAGACTGGTTTTAAATGTCTATAATGTTTATGCCAGAGGGACTAGGGGTGGGAGAAAGTCACCTGTAATATCCCTTCTTGAGACCCTCCTAAATAAATCCCCACACAAGTTGCGTACACTGGTCGCGGGCGACATGAACTGTACGTTCGAGCCTCTGGGCTCGGATGTTGCCCTTGACCAAGATGAGGAGGACATTAGGTTGGGGATCCCTGTATTGGAAATCCCATCCATCAGAAGGTGGTCAGAAGTGGCGCTACAGTTATACTCCCTGAGCCTGGAATTAAATCTAAGAGCAGTTAACGGGAGGACAATCTCGGATAGGGGGGGTGCCCATACGTACAATAGACCAGGACACACCTCCAGGATAGATTACATACTGGTAGACGTGTATCTATGGAAACATGTGAGGGACATGCTGGTGGTCCCTACGACTGAAAGCGACCACAACCCGCTTTCCTTAAGCATGGATCAGTGGTGGCGACCTGTAATAAAGGGTCATGATAACCCTGTAGTAGTACCCCCGATGAGTCTGAAGTCTCGCTCTGTGGTAGACGAATAAAATGGGCTAAACTGGTCCTATCTGAGGCGAGGGTCGGAGAAATTTCATCCCTCTTAAATTATACAGTGACAACCCTGGGGTCCCCCCTAGATGGGGTGGGTAGGGCGAGTGGACTTTTTGTCTCCTTAGTAGAGGCCTTGACTAATGTGTTTACCATCCACTCTAGTAAGTTGGGTAACAAGAGAAGCAAAAAACTAGAAGATGGCTGGTATACTCAATCATGTAGGGTACACAAGGCAAGGCTTGTTGAAGCAGTAAAGCACAAATCCCACAGCGATATACAGGTAGCAAGGAAGGCCTACAACAGATCCCTCAAAAGTGCTAGGAGGGAGTGGGAAGATAAATTCTGGGAAGACCTGCTCCAAGCTAGTAAATGTAGGGACTCAAGGGCTTTTTGGAATCTTATAGGCTCACGGAATAGGCCCGAGGCAGCTATGAGACCCTGTAACATCCCACCACAAAGCTGGGTAAAACATTTTGGGGCCTTATACCTCCCGGCACACGGGGAACTGAACGTTAGGGCGAACTCCCCACTAGTAAGGCAGCTGGTCCAGATGGACTCCCGGGGGATCTTATGAGGGCATACCCAGTGGAGTGGGGAAGGGTCATTGCTGCTCTCCTTAATGACATCATGATGGGAGGGCCAGTGCCTGAATCGTGGAAAGGGGCGGTGGTGGTCCCGATTTACAAAAAAGGGTGTAGAGAAACCCCGGGGAACTACCGCCCCATAAGCCTGATAGACTCCACCCAAAAGATAGCAGGCAAAGCCATACTTGGGAGGATTCTTCAATGGGTGGAGGAGAATAAAATACTATCGGACTTTCAGGCAGGTTTCCGGGCAGGAATGGGGACAATAGAGCAGGTGTTCAGGTTGGCACTTCTGGGGTGGAAGGTGGTGGAGCTAGGCAAGGGCAGTCTATATCTGGCTTTTATAGACCTAAAGACTGCCCCCGGGAAGAGCTATGGAGGGTGCTTCATGAGCTGGGATTGCCCCCTTACATCCTGTCCCTCCTCATTAGCCTCCATGCCCATACCTTCGCACAGGTCCGCTGGGGTAAAAGCGGAGAGCTCACTGAGAAAATACCGGTGTCCAGGGGCGTGAGACAGGGTTGCGTTCTGGCGCCAACCCTATTCTCACTGTATGTGAATGGGGTGGTAGAACATCTCCAACTAGAACCAGCCGACGCCCCCTGTCTCGGAGGAGTGCGGATCCCCACCCTCCTATTTGCGGACGACACGCTTTTGATCTCCAAGACTCCGCAAGGCCTCCAGAAACTGCTAACCCGCTTCCAGGACTTCTGCACTGCAAAGGGTCTAATAATTAACGTGGACAAAACTAAATATCTAGTCCTAAATCCCCCAAGGAAACTGGGCCGTCCACCTATGCTCAACTCTGTTGCCTTGGAGAAAGTATCCGAATTCGACTACCTTGGAATTCGGATAACGGATAGAATGTCCTGGGCTCCCCACATCGATAAGATGGTCCTTAATCATAAGAGAGTAGGAGGAGCCCTGTTGAGGGAATTCCGGGCTTCACCTAGGAGATCGCTTTCCCCAGTAATTGATATCTACAAGGCCAAGGTAGTAACATCAGCCTTGTACGGGGCAGAACTGTGGGGTCACTGCCATCTGGATGCCCTGGCTACAGTGGAGAGTAAGCTACTAAAATCCTTTATCGCCATCCCTCCGAGCACCCCAACTGTACCTGTGTTGTTGGACACAGGCTGCAAAAACATCAAAGACCAAGCCCAACTTCGCCCCCTCCTTTTATGGACACGAATCTGGAGGGGTGAAGAGCTAAAGTCATATGCTGATGGACTGGCGGAAATAATGAGCTTGGGCGGCTGGGCAAAAATAAGATGGCTGAGAGACACTAAAAAGCTTCTGGAGAAAATCGGATTGGGGGACTGTTGGTCATCACGTTCAGCCCCACCAAAAGAGGTCGTGAAGAGTCTTTACTGGAAATGGGCTGCGGAGCATCTAGCTACAAACCCGAACCATTGCAAGTCCACTGCTGCCTTTTTACTAGTAAAAGATGTTGTGGTATTTGAGCCTTATTTGGACCTCATCACCCTCCCTTTTGACCGAGCACTATATTTTAAATTTAGAGTTGGTTCGCTTCCGCTTGGGGCTGTGGTATCAAATTGGAAATCAGCTGCTCATACGTCCCCCAACTGTGCTTGTTGTCCGAGTAGGATAGAGTCCATCACGCATATCCTGTTTGAATGCCCGGACTATGCAAAGCCCAGGAGCTTTTGGCTTAAACCTCTTTGCCGAAACATGGGTACACGTAGCTACCTAGTAGCTTTGCGCATCCTAATGACGGACACATCCCCCCCAATTGTATGTGGAATAGCAAAATTCTTAAAGCAGTTTTGGCTTATTCGTTGCAAGAGACTGTCAGTAGCGGTTTAATTCTTTTTTAGCTAAATTATTCTGGGCATTTCATGTCCTTTTATCTTTTTAAACGAGATTTAATATTTCTTATGTAATGCTTTTGTACATTTGTAAATGACTGTATTGTACGTGTGCTTATAAGATATCTTGCATATCGAATAAAAGCTTATCACTGACTGACAAAAGCAGTAAGGCTTAGCTTAAAGGCAATATAGAGTAGAAGTTAATTAATAATTGATGGACAAAAAGACCAAAATCCAATCAATAGATCCGGAGATATACAAATTTTAAGATTTAAGTGAAAATAGTGCAAAAAGCATGAAGTGACAACTGTGATTATGTGGTTCCATTAGACAATGTCAAAGTCACAAATTCGGGCTGACCGTGATGAACTGAAGGCTGAATACAGGGACCAAGTTTGGTCACCTGGAGAGTACCTTATGTCGCTGGTGCATAGTCTGCGTGGCATTACTTTGCGAGGTCTTGAGTAATCCGCCATCAGTTCTTGGGAGGCGCGAAGGCTGCAGTGTGAGGTCCTGTGTTAGGTGCATCGCCCTGCATGGGTTCCAATAAGGAGCTATGAGGAGAGCGATACAAGGCCCTGCATGTAGTTTCATTGCAGTGCGTGGGTTCTGATGAAGCTGAGCTGTGAGGCTTTGCAAGTCTTTACATTGTGTCAGTTCCAATGAGGCTGACAGCTGAGTGGCGCAACTTATCGAGCCTTGTTTCACTCAGCATGAAGTCCATTGAGGCTGGGAAGTGTGCTGCAAGGCTTTTCAGGGCTTAGCGTCACTCAGTGTTGGTTCCAATGGAACTTGTACCTGTGTGGCTGGTCTATGAGGCTTTTCTTTTGCTTTGCGCCGGATTTGCTGAGATCAATAGCTGGGCTGGCTAAGCAACTTCAGGATCATTTCCAAGGGGCCAAGACAAGGGTGTCACCAATTGGGGGCAGTGCTCACAACAGACCCTGGGGCTCTCATCAGGATGCCAGTCGACTGGCTCTTGCTGTCACTTTGGTGGACCTGGGTTCAAGATGCAGGCCCAGTCCTTCTCTCTCAGGCATGAAGGCAGGAATGCAGCAGAGTAGCAGCCCTTCTTGCAGCACAGCAGTCCTTCTTATGAGTCTTCCACAGGTTCAGAAGTGTATTGGAGTTTTGGGATCTGGTGGTCCAATATTAATATCTGCTGCCTTCTTTGAAGTTGGAGAAGTTTCTAGAGATGTTCACCCCCCAGTGGGGTTCGAAATTCCTTTCCTCTCTGTCCTGGCCTCAGCTTGCCTGGGGGCACAAGCAATTTCTGACAAACACTTTGTGAGTTAGTTCAGACAGGGCCTTTGTGATGTCAATTGTGGTAGATGACTGCTCCTTCCCCTCAATCTGACAGAGATGGCCCATTGTGGTAACACATATGATCCCTTTGTCTCACTGCTTGGGAGGAATATACAAAGACCAACTGCCAGCTACACCTAGACATATGATACAGGATCAGGCACCAAATGTTTAGGACAAAAAATGCCAACTTTCTGAAAGTAGACTTTTCAGAATTATGACTTAAAGTCTGACTTAAAGAAAGGTTTCCCACCTGCACACCTACTGGTAGAATGTATCTACCACTTTTTTTGCAAAATTAATATATTTCTAAAAACAGTGCGTGCAGCTGTGAGCTTATGGGCCTGCCTAAAGGCCCTGTGACCAAATGTGCAAGAGAGGGGAAGAGGAAACCTCCGTTCCTAACTCACGGCACACTGCGATATTCCCTAAGGTTTCTGTTAGAGAGTAAGTCACTTGTGGTTGATAATAATAACGTTTCAAGATACCTTCAAAACATAAGAAATTTGCAGCACAAATTAAAATCAATACACAATGTTTTATAATCACATTGATGAAAACTTTGAACATAACAATTGTACTTTACAAAGTCACAATGTAAATGTGTTCAGTACAAACACAAAACAAAGCTACTTGTTTAACAATTCTTGAAATCAGACCCAATGCATTTCGGGTTTCTAAGAACCCTTCTTCAGGGAAAAACTTTCATAATAACATGATGTGAAGGAAACCACAGCAAGTTCGCGAGTGAACCCCATGTATTGAAAGTGCAGTCTGTATCGGCATCCAATTTGTTACAACGTGAGAAACTTCGTATTACAACTGAGTCACCATGCTGTAGAAGGTTTCGAGTCTGACGTATCCTGGATATCCTGGTCACCTGACTTCAAGAGGGCGTAAAATCTGACTTTACCAATAACAATGGTTTTAAATTACAATTATTTAGGCACCAAACTCAATTCCTACCTGACCGCAATTGAAATTTAGCACCTATTAAATGTAATAACGTAAACCCATGCTGTCCTATGTAGGGCTGGGCGTAGTTGGCGTAGTGCCACTATGAACACTACGCAGAATTTTGGAAAAAGATTTTTGGAAAAAGAGCGCATGCCTGAGGGTCCGTGTGCCCGGGACATCGGTCCCTCATGCCTGGGCAGGCTCCCTGATCTCCCCGGCCTGGCTGGGTTGGGAAGCAGGGACCGGCCCCGGGGCATGAGTTTCGGTCATGGCCTAGGGTTTGCGAGCCCCCGTCCTGCTGCCTGCCAAGTGTCCATCTGCGCAGGACAAGGGTCCCTGCTGTAGAGCCCTCAAGACCTGCAAGGCTCTATGGGTCCCGGGCAGTCCAACCCCCGGCGGTTGGGCCCCAGGAGCGCCTGCGGAACTCCCCATGCCTGTGGCCCCGCGTGGGGTTTCAGAGCCCCCCCCTGAGCCCTGCAGCCCCCGAGCCCTGCAGCCCCCGAGCCCTGCAAGGGCAGGCGGGAACCCTCCTGTGAAGGCTGGCAGCAGGCAGATTGGTGATATTTCGGTCCCGGCCATCTGGTCGCAACAATCCCCTCAGACATCTGGTCGCACACAATGCTTTCCAATGGTGCGACCAGAAGGCCGGGCCGGCCTGGAAGTCCCGATGTGGGCTCATTTGCCTCTGGGATCCAAGCCAGGGCTCCAGAAGGTCGGGTACGTTCACGCCTAGGGTCCCCTGAGCCACGCCATGTGCATGGGTTCCCAGAAAGAGGGGTAGCCTTCCTCCGGCTTACTAGGGGCACCCCACCCGCGCTGGCGGTTCTCTGCCGGGGACCAGTTGTTCTATGCCCGGACAATACCTCCCCTCTGTCCCGGGGTTCCCTCCTCCGGTCCAAGATGTGGCAAAGTGCCCGGGACGGGCTCCATGGGTCCTGGGCAGTCCTCCCCCGGGCCTCTGGCCCGAGAGCTCCGGTGGTTCTCCCCGTGCCTGCGGCCCGAGCCACCGGGAAGCGGAACCCCCGAGTCTTGTGTGGGCTGGTGGGAACCCTACCGCGAAGGCTCGGGGTGGTGTATATGGGAGTCCTTTCAGTCCCGGCCATCTGGTCACACCTCTCCCCTGGTCACACGCAACGCTTTCCAATGGGGCTACCTAATGACTGGTCTGGAAGTCCCGTTGAGGGCTCATATGCCTCCCGGATCCCAGCCAGGGTCCCCTGAGTCTTGCTGTGTGCACTGGTTCCCAGAAATAGGGTAGCCTTCCTCTGGATTACTAGGGGCATGGTATGCCGGAACACCCCTCCCAGGCAGGAGGTTCTTTTTCCGGGGACCAGATGGTCTATGCCCGGACAACACCTCCCCTCCAACCGTGGGCTCCCTCTTCCGTCCCACGGCATGGCAAAGTGCCTGGGGTCTCCGAGCCCCGGGAAGCGGAACCACTGAGCCCTGCGTGGGCAAATGGAAAACCTACCGCGAAGGCTCTGGGTGGGCAGATGGGAGTCCTTTTGATCCCGGCCATCTGGTCACACGCAATACTTTCCAATGGGGCGACCAGATGGTCGGGCCGGCCTTGAAGTCCCGATGAGGGCTCATTTGCCTTCCGGATCCCAGCCAGGGCTCCAGGAGGTCGGGCACATTTGTGCCTAGGGTCCCCAGAGCCTCGCAGTGCGCATGGGTTCCCAGAAAGAGGGAGAACCTTCCTCCAGATTACTAGGGGCATAGTATGCCGGGACACCCCTCCCGGGCTGGTGGTTCCTTTCGGGGATCAGATTGTTTATGCCCGGACAACACCTCTTCTCCGGCCGGGGGCTCCCTCCTCCGGCCCACAGCATGGCAAAGTGCCCAGGACAGGTTCCATGAGTCCTGGGCAGTCCTCCCGGAGAGCTCCGGTGGTATACCCCAAGCCTGAGGCCCAGCCGGGGTCCCCAAGTTCCCGGGAAGCAAAGTCCCCGAGCCCTGCATGGGCAGGCGGGAACTCTACCGCAAAGGCTCGGGTGGGCAGATGGGAGACCTTTTGATCCCGGCCATCTGGTCACACCTTTCCCCTCGGCCATCTGGTAACATGCAATGCTTTCCAATGGGGCGACCAGATGGTCAGGCCGGCCTTGAAGTCCCGATGAAGGCTCATTTGCCTACCGGATCCCAGCCAGGGCTCCAGGAGGTCGGGCACATTCGTGCCTAGGGTTCCCTTAGCCTTGTGGTGCTCACCGGTTTCTAGAAAGAGGGGTAGCCTTCCTCCGGATTAATAGGGGCATGGTATGCCGGAACACCCCTCCCGGGCTGGCGGTTCTTTTTCCGGGGACCAGATGGTTTATGCCCGAACAACACCTCCCCTCCGTCCAGGGGCTCCCTCCTCCGTCCCACAGCGTTGCAAAGTGCCCAGGATGGGCTCCATGGATCCCGGGCAGTCCTTCCTCATTCCTCCGGCCCGAGGCCTGAGGCCCAGCCGGGGTCCCCGAGCCCCCGGGAAGCAGAGCACCGAGTCCTGAGTTGGCAGGCAGGAGCCCTACCGAAAAGACTAGGGTGGGCAGATGGGAGTTCTTTTGGTCCCGGCCATCTGGTCGCACCTCTCCCTTCGGCCAATTGGTCGCACGCAATGCTTTCCAATGGGGTGACCAGATGGCTTGGCTGCCCTGGAAGTCCCGATGAGGGCTCATTTGCCTCACGGATCCCATCCAGGTCTCCTGGAGGTTGGGCACATTCGTGCCTATGGTCCCCTGAGCCTTGGGGTTCGCATGGGTTCCCAGAAAGAGGGGTAGCTTTCCTCCGGATTACTAGGGGCATGGTATCCAGGGACACCTCTCCTGGGCTGGCGGTTTTCTACCGGGGACCAGAAAGTCTATGCCCGGACAACACCTCCTCTCCGTCCAGGGGCTCCCTCCTCCGTCCCACGGCATGGCAAGGTGCCCGGGACGGGGTCCATGGGTCCTGGGCAGTCTTCCCCCGGGTCTCTGGGCCAGAGAGCTCCAGTGACATCCCCATGCCAGAGGCCTAGCCGGGGTCCTCAAGCCCCCAGGAAGCGGAGCCCTTGAACCCTGCGTGGGCAGGCGGGAGCCCTACCGCGAAGGCTCGGGTGGGCAGATGGGAGTCCTTTCGGTCCTGGCCATCTGGTCGCACCTTTCCCCTCCGCCATCTGGTCACACGCAATGCTTTCCAATGGGGTGACCAGATGGCTGGGCTTCCCTGGAAGTCCCTTTGAGGGCTCATTTGCCTCCAGGAACCCAGCCAGGGCTCCAGGAGGTCGGGCGCATCCGGGCCTTGGGACCCCTAAGTCTCTCGGTTTGCATGGGTTCCCAGAAAGAGGGGTAGCCTTCCTTCTGATTACTAGTGACAAGGTACGCTGGGACCCCTCTCCGCCTAGCGGATGGGGTCCGGCAGGCCTGAGGAGCCTCCCCCTGATGGGCTGGGTCCAGGGCCCTGGGGATGGTGGCCTCCCCACCCCAGGCGCCGTCCTTGGTCCCGCTGTGTGGCAGGGTGCCCGAGCGAGGTCCAACGGGCTTCCCCTTTGCCTCTGAGCCTGGGAGTCCTGGCTGGGTGCTCCGGCCCTGGGCCCCATCCCCCGGCCTGCCGCTCTGCCAAAGGCCTGGGACGGGGTTTTGTTGTGCCTGGGGAGCCTCCGCTTGCTTAGCTGGGTGCAGGAGCTCTGGCAGGGGCCCCTGAGGGCCCCAGGCAGGGTGGCCTCCCCACCCTGGGCTCCGTCCTTGGTCCTGCCACATGGCAGGGTGCCCGAGATGGTGTCCTGCAGGCCCGAGGAGGCTTTCCCTGTGCCTCCAGGCCTGGGATCCCCGACTGGGTCCAGGGGCCTGCCGAGCCTTGGGTCGGGTGCTCCAGCCTGCTGCACTGCCAAAGGCCCAGGACCCCAGCCTGCCACACTGCCAAAGGCCCAGGACAGAGTTCCGTTGTGCCCGGGGAGCCTCCTCTTGCTTGGCTGGGTTCAGGAGCTCCGGCTGGGGCCCCTGAGGGCCCCAGGGAGGGCGGCCTCCATACCCCGGGCCGTGTGGCAGGGTGCCCGGGACATGGTCCGGAAGGCCTGGGGTGCCCTGGCTGGGTCCAGGGGCCCCATCAGTCCTCATGTCGGGTGCTTCAGCCCTGCCCCCTGGCATCTGATCCACCAAGGGCCCAGGACAGGAGTCCGTTGGTCCTGTGCAGGCCTCCCCTGCTTGTCAAGGTGTCCGCGGACCCCGAGTCATAGGACCCGTCGTGCCCCCCTCGCAGCCTCCATGGCTGGGGCCCAGCGGGTGCCCTGCGCCTCCGGTCCCCCATGCCCCGGCACCCGCTCACTCTTTTGTTGGGGCACAGAGTGACCAGATGGCTTTCCTTTCGTGCCCGGCTATCTGGTCGCATCTTTCCCCTCGGCCATCTGGTCGCACCTATCCCTGCTGGTCGCACCCAATGCTTTCCTATTGGGTGGCCAGATGGCCAGGCTTCCCTGGAAGTCCCGATGAGGGCTCATTTGCCTCCCAATCACAGCGAGGGCTCCAGGAGGTCGGGTACTTTCGCGCCTTGGGTTCCCTCTGTGTGCACGGATCACCAGAAACGCACCTGCGGCTCAGCCCCTTGCCGATGGTCCTTT
This sequence comes from Lissotriton vulgaris, assembly GCF_964263255.1. NCBI lineage: Eukaryota > Metazoa > Chordata > Amphibia > Caudata > Salamandridae > Lissotriton > Lissotriton vulgaris. Next base: position 295,522 of record NW_028255051.1, on the reverse strand, counting down.
TTCCCTGAGTTTGCTCAGTTAGACCTCCGTGAGGTCCAGCTATTCTGAGACGGGGAAGGCAGAACCCGGGCCCACCCATTGGGGCCCCCAGGGGCCCAGGTACGTATTTGCCTCTCAACCCCTTCCTGAGGGTCCTTTTTCTCTGAGGTTTCTCAGTTAGACCTCAGTGAGGTCCGGCGCCCGCCTGGGCCCCCCAGGGGCCTGGGTATGCACCTGCCTCCCAGCCCCTTACTGATGGTCCTTTTTCTCTGAGTTTGCTTAGTTAGACCTCTGTGAGGTCCGGCGATGCTGAGACAGGGGAAGGCAGCACCCGGCCCACCTGCCGGGGCCCTCAGGTGGCCCGGGAATGCACCTTTCTCTCAGCCCCTTCCCGATGGTCCTTTTTATCTGAGTTTGCTCAGTCAGACCTCCGTGAGTTCCAGCGATTCTGAAACAGGGGAAGGCAGAATCTGGGCCCGCCTGCTGGGGCTCCCAGGGGCCTGGGTACGCACCTGCCTCTCGTCCCCTTCCTGATGGTCCTTTTTCTCCGAGTCTGCTTCCCCGGGAGCAGGTAGGGATGCTAAGCCAGCATACCCCCTGCGCAGGGTCGCCTGCCAGGGGATGCCCCAGCTGTACTCTGATCGATTGTGCACTATCGGTCCATTCAGGGATGGACTGCTTGGCCAGCCTCGGCTGTTGTTTCAGCCCTCCACCCCACATACACCGTCTGACTCGATTGCCTGCCACCTGGCAGGAGACCCTACCCAGCAGAGTGAAGGCGAGAGGCCCCGGCAGCCCGTGCCCCCCAGTGGTGTGAACCAAGCGGAAGGGGTTGGGTGGCACCAGGCCCTTGGATGCTGCTCCCCGGCAGGTCCGAAGGCCCCGCATGCCACACCGTCACCCCTCTCTGCCCAGCATATTTCCACAGCAGCTCGGAACGACTGTTCCGAGGGGGGACGCCGCCGCCAGGCTCCGGCACCCCTGCGTCTCGCTCAGGCTGCAACTCGGCCTGCCTCTCCCTCCTGCGGAAAATGGCTGGGCCTGCTGGTGCCCATGCGACCGCACCTCTCCACACTCCTCCAGTGAGCGCTCCCGCCCAGGCGGGTGGGCTCCTTTTCCTGGCAGGCTCCCGAGAGATGGAGGGGTGCGTGAAGGTTGCCAGTCAGGGAGATGGCCACACGCCCCCACTCTGTCAGCAGGTATGCTTATCTCAAAGATTAAGCCATGCACATGTAAGTACACACGGCCGGTACAGTGAAACTGCGAATGGATCATTAAATCAGTTATGGTTCCTTTGATCGCTCCATCTGTTACTTGGATAACTGTGGTAATTCTAGAGCTAATACATGCCGACGAGCGCTGACCTCCCGGGATGCGTGCATTTATCAGACCAAGACCGATTCGGACTCACCCGGCTGCTTTGGTGACTTTAGATAACCTCGGGCCGATCGCACGTCCCCATGACGGCGACAATACATTCAGATTTCTGCCCTATCAACTTTCAATGGTACTTTCTGTGCCTACCATGGTGACCATGGGTAATGTGGAATCAGGGTTCAATTCTGGAGAGGGAGCCTGCAAATCGGCTATCACATCCAAGGAAGGCAGCAGGGCGCAAATTACCCACTCCCAACTCGGGGAGGTAGTGACGAAAAATAACAATACAGGACTCTTTCGAGGCCCTGTAGTTGGAGTGAGTACACTTTAAATCCTTTAACGAGGATCCATTAGAGGGCAAGTCTGGTGCAATCCGCTTTGGTAATTCCAGTGTATATTAAAAATACTGCAGTTAAAAAGCTCGTAGTTTGATCTTGGGATCGAACTAGCAGTCCGCTGCAAGGCGAGCTACCGCCTGTCTCGGCGCCCCCTTGATGCTCTTGACTGAGTGTCCCGGGGGTCCGAAGCGTTTACTTTGAAAAAATTCGAGTGTTCAAAGCAGGCAGGACGCCTGAATACTTCAGCTAGGAATAATGGAATAGGACTCTGGTTCTATTTGGTTGGTTTTCGGAACTGGAGGCATGATTAAGAGGGACGGCCGGGGGTATTCGTATTATCCCGCTAGAGGTGAAATTCTTGGACCGGCGCAAGACGAACCAAAGCGAAAGCATTTGTGAAGAATGTTTCTATTAAGCAAGAATGAAAGTCGAAGGTTTGAAGACGATCAGATAACGTCGTAGATGCGACCATAAACGATGCCGACTAGCGATCCGGCGGCGTGTTTCCCATGACCCGCAGAGCAGCTTCCGGGAAACCAAAGACTTTGGGTTCTGGGGGAAGTATGGTTGCAAAGCTGAAACTTAAAGGAATTGACGGAATGGCACCACCAGGAGTGGACCTCACCCAGCCGGGACACGGAAAGGATTGACAGATTGATAGCTCTTTCTCGATTCTGTGGGTGGTGGTGCATGGCCTGTCTTAGTTGGTAGAGCGATTTGTCTGGCTAATTCCGATAATGAATGAGACTCCTCCATGCTAACTAGTTACGCGACCCCCAGCGGTCGGCGTCCAACCTCTTAGAGGGACAAGTGGCGTTCAGTCACACGAGATCAAGCAATAACAGGTCTGTGATGCCCTTAGGTGTCTGGGGCTGCATGCGCGCTACACTGAACAGATCAGCATGTGTCTACCCCTCAAAAACAGGTGTGGGTAACCCGCTGAACCCCGTTCGTGATAGGGATTGGGGATTGCAATTATTTCCCATGAACGAGGAATTCCCAGTAAATGCGGGTCATACGCTCGCATTCATTAATTCCCTGCCCTTTGTACACACCGTCCGTTGCTACTACCGATTGGATGGTTTAGTGAGGTCCTCGGATCGGCCTCGCCGGGGTTGGCAACGGCCCTGATGGAGCGCCAAGAAGATGATCAAACATGATTATCTAGAGGAAGCAAAAGTCATAACAAGGTTTACGTACGTAAACCTGCGGAAGGATCATTAACGGCGGAGCGGCCCGAGCGACTGACGGCCCCAGCCTGAAGCCCTTGGCTACCTCCTGCAAGCACACTCCGTAGGCACAGGGCCCGGCCCTGCCCTTGCACGTCT